>NW_026623280.1:1784205-1859645 GCF_030028575.1 Malurus melanocephalus
AGGAAGGAAGGAAGGAAGGAAGGAAGGAAGGAAGGAAGGAAGGAAGGAAGGAAGGAAGGAAGGAAGGAAGGAAGGAAGGAAGGAAGGAAGGAAGGGATGCCTAAAATAATTTGCATTGAAATGTACATATGTTAGGAGTCAAAATTTTTCTTGTGAGTAGTCTTAGATGAGGATCTTCTTACAACTGCTGACCAGACTCAGAAGAAAAGTCATCCTCTAATCCAAAGAACTGAAAATGCACTCACMCTGCCTGCAAAATCTGTAGGCAACAATTGAAGACTTTATGAGACAGTACTATTGACCTCAGTAACCTTACCTCCCTGTCACCCTTGTTAGTAAGGACGACCCTTGCAGATGACTCTGAAGCAATAAAATGCAGCAGCTTTGTTCTAATGCAGCAGGTATCTAAGCCTGGCTTCTCCCAAACGTGGTCACAGCCCAGGAGAGAGCGCAACATTGTGTGTTTGGAAACAACAACCTGGTGATGATGAAGCCATCATCTGGCCCTTTGTGACTAAAACTGTGCTTAAAATAATCGTTAGGTGCATCAGTAAATTTACAAAGAAAGCAAGAAATACTGGCAATTAAAAAAATGCATGTGATAAACAACAGATTTTTTAAATAGGTGATTATATTATTAAAAATAAAGAGTCTTCAGTTTGGAAAGAAAGAGGAAGCTGAGGGGTCTGCAAGATCATTAATTTCWTGAAGGAGACAAATTAGAAATTGCTATTCAAGTGTTCCTTGTAGCATAAGAACTTACAAAATTACTTTGAAGCACATACAAACTCTCAAAAGAGAAATGCYTTTTAAATGATCCCCAAGTAATTTGCAGATCTTACTGCCACGGAATGACTTGGCTCCCAAAATACAAGTGAGCTCCAAAAGTAGTTAGATAAATTAATGGTAAAGCAATTCACCCAAGCCACTCTGAACACCATGATGCAGATGCAGCCTCCTACTCAGAAAGTCCCTAAAAGTGTGCATAGTCAGAACTTAGGAGGCTGTACGAAAAGGAAGCATCTCTGAAAGCAGCCCTGATTATTTTCCTGATTAGCAGTTGGATAAAATCAGAGACATAATAATAGCAGCTAATTGTGTTTTGAAGGCATCTKTTGTGCTCTGGGCAGTTTTGGGTTAAGTTGTATTTGGTTTTTCCTGGAAGAATGTAGGTATGGTGTATGAAGTCAGGAAATGCAGAGCTGTAGAGGATCTTTGAGCAGTTAAGATTGGCACACCTTTCATATATRAAAGGCCTTGAGGTTCATATGGCTTCAAAAATGTGCAGTGATGATAAAAGCCCTGAAAACATTTTACATCTGGATTTGTATAAAACTTGGTCTTGCTAGTCTGTCTAAACTGGTTCATTGCTCTGGGTAGCGCCTTCATCCAGTGCAAGAAACTGTAATGAAACAAGAAGGGTTCCAAAAAATTACATTGATCAGCGCTCTACCATACGGTGTCCTCACTGGAGAGAGAGTTTTCCCCTGTGCAGGTAAAGGACTGGTGATGGCATTTCTTAGTGCCCTGAAATGTAGCAGTGCTCAGGCTGTGTGCAGCAGGCTCTGTGTAAGGCAGCCCACCAGGCTTTTTCACACTTTGTGGTGTGCAAATTATAAAATCAATCCAAAGGATGGCTTTYGCATGCTCCTTTGTCTGATGTGTCCCATCCCAGATGATGGAAGCACCTGTTGGTATCACTGCTRCTGTATTTGCTCTTGCCAAGTTGCACCTCGTGTACAAATGGAGAAGAAGATTTATTCTTCCAACACAAAAGAAAATGAAACTCTTTTCCCCCTTATTTTCCCCATCTTTTCTTCCATCCCAAAAGGATTGAAAATTCCACTTCTTCGATGTCTGCCTGTTATTTAAAAAAAAATAAATAACAAGGAAGTTGAAATGAAAGCAGTTAAAAGTCTGTGTAAAAATATCCCAACTGGTTTTCTGTTGACAGCCCTGGATGGTGGAAATGGTTTAGATTTGGCAGCGAGGTCCTTGTGGCTGCAGATGTGCAGCAGTGGACTTCAAAATGGTTACTTTGTGCATCTGAGCTTTGAAAATGTCAGACTGGAAATACTGGATTTAAGCTGGAGCTAATGTTGGATTTAATGTTGGATTTAATGTTGGACTTTAGTCCTGTATAAAAATAATTAAAAAAAAAAAWGTTCTAATTAATCCAGCCTTGTTACTTTGTAATTTCTGTCCTGACCAAGTGACTTCTGCAGGCACTGTTTAGTAACACAAATGTTTAATTTACAAATTATCAATGCATTTTGAGACTGAAAAAATTGTTGCTACTGTACGTTACTGCTCCTCTGCAACAGAATGCCCACCTGGAAAATGGCTCTCATCTGTCCTTTCACTGAATATATTTATGTATTAAATGATTGCTGGACTACTTGCCAAGCAGAATCTATTAGTTAAAATGCTCATTTTCACTTTGTGGCATTTCTTCCTCTGTTGCTCTTTTGTTATACTATGATAAGGATCATGATTAAAAATAAATACCATTTTAAAGTTTCAGAATGAAATGAAAACTTATATTCTTTGAAATACTTATTGCAAGTTTAAAAATACTTACTCTGATAAGTGCTCTTTAACTCAGATATCAGTATATGTCTGCAATCGTGATATAACTAAGCAGGAATATTATGTGGTAAGAATGTACAGTAGGTGACACCGCTGAAATAGGAAATGTTTCATATTTCTTGACATGATGAAAATGTCACTAGTGGCAAGCTTGTTGATTTTAGTTGCTAGAACTGAATTTTTCAGGAACAACATTTCTGAAATATGTAGTTATATAGAGACACGTTTGATATTTGACTGGATTTTTTGTTGCTATGATGGAAGTTTTATAATTGTAAGTGCAATTGCTTTAATTATTGAATTGTCTGTTCTATAAAAGTGTTTTCTTTAATTGGAATTAATTTGATACAGAATGATGCATGGGCATTTTTTTCCCAGTGTTTTAAAATGAATGCTTTTAAGAAGTCTATTTGTTTGCCTAACACAACACAGGAACATTGTAGGAAACTCACTATAAATTTTGTCTAATGCATGTTTTCCTTCACCAGATAGTTGCAGCACTAAAAATAATTTTGTTTGCCTTCTAATTAAGATAGTAATATTGCAGATATTGTGAATTTTGCATTCTCCCTTAATGGTCTGGACTTTACAGCTCTTCTGAATTGCCTGGAGTGGCTGCTGAAGAATAAATTGTAGCCTGACCGAGTGATAAACCTTGAGCAAAGCAACACAGATCCTTTACTGGTTTAGTGCTTGGATCAAATAAGTGATTTAATCAATTTACTGTGTAATGTATATGAATACAATTGTTTCATGAATATTGACAAAAATCTTTTTTAAACTTGCAGCAAGTAGTGGCAGCAATAAATGCAGGAATCATACCTTTAGGAAACACATCTGCTCAGATCAGTCACTGGGACTTGGGAAGTTCCTTCTTCTTTGCTGGCACTGTTATTACCACCATAGGTAGGACACAGCTTATTATCTTTTTATAGTCTATGAGCTGAAACTCTTTTGATTTCCAGTGTGTGCATATATTTGTAAATGGTAAATCTTCCAAATCATTTGTTTTAAGTAGAGAGTTACTTTCTGGCTGCAGAAATAATAGCTGTCTCTAAAAGAGCCCTAGCTAAGAGATTTTTCTGTAGGAAAAAAAAAATGTTGCTGTATGTTTCTGTCAGGTGACTGGAAGAGGTTGTGGAAACATTTCTGGGGGGAATTTGGTCAACTGTACAGTCACAAGTGTTAAATAGGGCATGATTTGAAGCACATGTGCATTAAACCTTGACTGAGATGTATRGAATTTAATATCTGTATACTCCTACTTGATACTGTTATGTTATCTAAATTCTGGAAGAGCCACTGTCCCTCAGAGCAGGTGTAAAAAGAAGCAGCATTTGGTATTTCAGTTTCTTCCTTTTGACTACAATGTTGTAGTTAAAAAGTGTAATGTAGCTCATGGCTCTCAAAAGGGGCATTCACAAAGATGGATGGAAATTTGGAGAAGAAATCATGAGAAAAAAAATTGAGACATGCATTATGAGAGTAATGTATGGAGTAAGGAATTGAGCATCTTTGCAATAATTATTGCTACATAATATTTACATGTATATTGTATGGCAGAGGATATTCTTTTCAAGCGTTGTCTGTACCTCTCTTTTTTCTTTTTGTAGAAGTGCATAAATACCATATTTTTGTGTGTTTGAGTTATAAATGTCTATATGTGTATGTATAAATATTGTGCCTGTCGAATATTTTTCTACATCAAGAATAACTGAAACACAGGTTTAGTAAAACAGTGAAACTCTTACCTTCTTGATTGGTAGCAAACTTAATGATTTTATAGTRGTAGCTCCTCAAGATGATAAAAACCCCCAAGTATTGAAAAATCTAACTAAAATTAGAGATTATAACCAAAAAAAATCAAGAACTTTGAAAGGATAGCTTTGTGATCAGTCTTACATTATATTCTTTGACAGTACTAAGCTTCATGTTGTAAGCATCCRTGGTCCTGTAGAAAGTGTATAAGAGTTATTTTGCTTCCCAATAAGGTTAAAAATTAACATATGAAAAGTGTTCAAGGAATTAAAAGTTCTAAAATCATTTTAAAGCAGCAGATCATTTTGTCTCACCATTTTTTCCCAAATAAAACTAAGGCTTTCCTACATCAAAATGTTTCCTGATTTAATTTATTGACCCGATTCTACCAAAATATATCTGAGTCCAGCTTAGAGGAGAGCAGGGGATCTGCAAAGGCATCCAGGCCTCTGATCCACTGTTCCCAAGAGGGAAGATAACCCAATAGGAAATACATTTGAAAATTACTATTTCAGGTCAGTTCTGCAAACCAGAGTTGTCAGAAGCAGGTCAAACTTGGCAACAGTAAATGCTTGCTTCAAGTTTTGTGATAGAAACCTGAGGAAAATAATAGATGAAAGAAGTATTCCATAAAATATTTTGGCTTTGGAGTGACTGGGGGCTTTTTCACCAGGAACCCTTTCTGATAGGGAGCTCCCAGTCAGTCGYACATTTGAGCATTTTTTGTCAGGGTCCAAGGACAGCACGTTTATGTGGAACTGTAGGGTGGTTGGCATTGTATTAATGCTGCAGTTCACAGGGCTCGTGGTGTGGCAGAAGGTGATGCCGTGGTGAGAAGCACTCAGAAAAGAGAAGGACCTGGGAAAATGGTGGGGGGCATAATGGCTGGGTGTGCTTTCCCTTATTCTTTGAGTATTCCCTCTTTCTTTATGTGCTAGCATCTGATTTTGTGTTCAGAACAGTATCTTTTTGTATATGAGTAACTTTGGAAAGTGAAGGCATTCCTTCCAATTTGGGGGCATATGATAATAATAATTCAATTTGTCAAGAGAGTCAAAATGTGGTTTATGAGCATCTCCAGAGAGCTGCCATAGGTTTCAGATAAATACTAAAGATCTCTATGGACAAAAACAGGACTGTATAGATTCMTAGAGCAACTTCACAGAAATAATTTGTAAATGAGAATTGATTGATATGAATAAAATCTGTAAAGATCATGTCCTTTAGACTGTGTACCCCAAGAAGTACTTGAATATGAGAGAAAGGATTACTGCCATTTAGAGACCATGATAGCTTTCCACTGTTACAGCAGATTTTGTAGCTGTCCAAACCTTTTATTACTCTAGTTTTACCATATCACTTAGCCCACAGTCTTCCTCGTGATATCTCAGAGTCTGAGACATTCAAATGGAACCGGTAGTCTATGAATAGAATTYCTGAAACCTTTCTTTAATGAAAGCAAAGCCTTTCTTTATTGGCAGTAGTACTTGCCTCCCACAAATATTTGGTTTCTGGGGAGAGAGGATAATAAATAAAGCCTTTAGCATCTGCCTAAGCAATAGGTTATTGTTTTGCAGTTACTGTCATTGCCATATCCCAGCAGTGTCAAATATTGACATGAAAAATACTGACTGACTGTTTGGGTGGCTGTTGGCAGYAGACTAGGACCATCTTCTGGATCTCCTGTAGGTTTCTGGAAGGCASTCTGATGGTGCCATTATGTCTAGAGAGTTCCAAAGCCAGCATACAAAAGCAGAGGCAGAAAACATGGCTTGGTATTTATATAACATTTTTTGCAGTCTCTTACAACCTTTCATGCTACCCAATAAATATTACAGTGCATAATATAACATTAGTAAAATCAGTTTGGATAGAATATGATGTGATGCTGCCACAAGATCTTTCCTAAGAGGTGGATTTAGTTCAGATTCAGGATAAAACAATTTCACAAAGCTTTATTAAGGACAGATCCTTGTTTTTAGCTTTGTATTTATTACTGTGCTACAGCATAGAACTAGTTTCAGGAGGAGCCCTCACTGGTTATAGCTTTGACTGGGTTATTTAGGAGTTCTTGCTTGTGAATATGTTTTCAGAACAAGTGTACCTCATCTCAACAAAGAAATGTGAAATTACATGATTATTAGTCTGYGCTTATGGAATGGTTTCAGACAGTCTCAAATAAGGAAAAGGGTAGCGGAGGGAAATAGGAATATGAAATTATCTGTGAAAAATATTGTTGCATTGTTCCCTGGGATACTGTGCTTGCTGCAAAGTACAAAAGAACCTCTTTTTGTCTACCTGAAAATGTCATTATCCAGTCAGTCCTGTTCTAAGACCACATGACCAAAGAAAAGAAAAAAGAAGGTTGAGGAGAAAAGCAAGAAAAATGGTAACTTAATCATAAAGCTGGAGACAGTGCTGAGGGGGAGAGGGAAATAACCTTTATGTCTTGTCTGTTTATTCTGAGAGCCCATTTGCTGGCACTGTACATGATTTGTAACCTCGGGATCATTTCCTTCAATAGATAGCTGAACTCAGATATGGGCATACAGACACAACCTGTACATACCCCACTTCTCTCCTGACTTACATTTTAAGGGTGGGGAAAGCTTTGTACTGGYACCAGGGTAGAAAGGCAGCCCTGTCATCTTGAAGCTTGAGATCTGTACTGAGAAAGATGAAAAGATGAAGTAGAATGCCAAGGCCTTGAGCTCAGCAGCTGTTTTCCCAGATGTCTCAGCACCTAAAAAATGTAATGTCCCCTGTAATATCAGAAACTGCATCACGAGAACCTCCACTGGACCGCCATGGGTCTTYATCTGACAGAGCTGTGTTATTTCCACTCTTATTCCAGCCAGGCTATAATGACTTTTTCAAGCACTGCAAGTAGACATAAGGTGGGAAGAGTATTTATTGAGCCTCCTGGAGGATGGAGTGTCTTGGATGGCAGTTGAGAGCACGTTGGGAGTGCCAGCAACCTCGCTGGGAGCTGTGGTTTGCCAGAGCACATCTTTTCAAACAGAGTCTTTTAATGCCTTAGCACTCGGGGATGAATTGCAGCCCTGGTGAGGTCCAAATACAGCAGCTGCTAAAAGCTRTGTCTACAAATCAAAGGAAGAACATATCATTTCTATTTATCCTTTTACCACTTTTTTTGTCACCAGCCCTTGATTTTTGAACCCAAACTTCTCGTGTTCTCTTGAAATGGAACCTCTTGTAAAATTCACTCCTGACTGAAGTTTTTAATTCAGGTTCATGTATGTATATGTGGCAATATGGGGTTTTGGGGTCCAAAAGCCTAGCAACCATTATTAAAGTGTAAAAAAGGATAAATATTTACACTGTAGGGAGCAGATGTGAATAACAAGCAGCTAAGATGCCAAAAAATAGATTTATATTTTGACTAGAAATTTCAACCTGATTTGTCATTTTTAAAGCTGCAATTAGTTATGTAGCTTCAAATGTGATTTCACTGCAAGAAATCAYTCCTTCTGTCATTTTCTTACTGCCTGGACACAAGGTTTGCTTATGAAGGCAGGGTATTTTAAAAAGTATTATTACATTGCTCATTGATTTGAAACAATAATAAAATCCTGCTGCTAAAACTGTCCCTTCTGGCACAATTCCACTGCATTTTTGAAATACAAGGTAACAGAATAATGTGCTGACAACTAAAATATACAAAATACTTTTGACGTTATAAAAAGAAAAATATTGTTCATAATCAGATGCTTTACCTATTATGTCAGATAATCATAAAGATAAAAAAGTGCAAATGACATTGGAAAATTTGTTCTCCTAGTTCAAAAAAGTGAGAAACATCACACACTTGTGTTAGAACTTTTTTTTTKTTGTTTATGTCACCAAAGAAGAAACAAAGCTTTTGAGGATGAGCATAAAAGTTTCATTTTAAAAGATTGCAGCTTATCAGAATATAAATACTTGGATTTCTGTTGGTGCGTTGGTAAAGGAACAGAGAAGAAGCAAGCAATAGAAAGYGAGTGCAAATTCTGAGGTGATTGAGGAGGGGTTTGGAGAAAAATCCCTGAAGTTAAAAAAAACATAAAATACATTTGCCTGGAAAATATTTTGATATGTGGCTTTCCTCCATCATATCTGCAATCAAATCAGCATTTGGGTCCATGACTTAAATGAACTTGACTACTTGGTGGWCACTGGAGTATATGGCTTCTGAGGACCTGTTCCTTTTAGGGCTCCTCTTCATCAAGGCAAGACCGAGGATCTCAGCTTCCATTGATAGCCTGGCTGCATGTATCCAGATTTCATAGAGCTTTTAGCAGGGCTTTGTGTGTGGCAAGGCTGAGTATAACCAGCTGATAACACCAGCTGCRGAGCAATGCAGAAAAAAAGTGGTTAAAATTTATGGTGTGTGAAAATGTGGTAGTGAGAGACATGCTACACAGGTCACTGGGGAATGAAGTGGAAATGCTCCTTCCATCTCTTACTTGCAGAGGGCTCCATTGAAAACTCCTGCTGCTCTCCTGAGAGTCACATTGACTTTCAAAGTGTGTTAAACATGTATATCTCATCTGATAAGATGTCAACAGAAAGAATTTTTAGGTTGAAAAAAAAATTCCCCTGAGATCTCTTCAGAATTCAGTCTTTCCTCCAGGTTAGTGTTGTGCTTACTTTCYCATCCCTGTGCTGCTGTCCTTAATAGTTGTTGGAACTAAATTAGGTTTTTAGTCTCTATTTGCTCCATTCTAATTTATTTCCTTTGCTTCTTTTGTTGCACTTTTGAAAAAGTGTCTGAATTTGACCCAGTTATTGGCTGTTGACAAATAGGGCTTCAATTGTGCTCTGGAGAGACCTGTTAGGCTTTGGCGACGCAATTCTCCAAATATTTCATCTGAACTGAGCATACTCTCTCCCAGGGCAGCAGTGACTAAACAGGATTTCCTCTGTAATTATTTCTCCCAGGAACAGTGAGTTGAAAGTGTATTACCACTATGCCCTCAATTTTCTCCTTCATTTGCTCAGGCAGAGGGAAAGAGGGCTTATCTGACTTGAATGCCGAAGAAATAATACTTGGACTGTACAAGATACGGGAGCAATAATTAGGCTGAGACTGTTGAGAGCTGGGGAACCTGGGACAGTGGTGGAGGAAGGACGATGGTGAAGAGCTGAAAGGAAATGATATTAGATGAAGAGCTCAGTTAGAGACATTCAAGGTTTGTATATCAGAAAAATTGAATTAAAGTGAATGAGCAAATCAGAGAAAATAAATTGASCCTCGCTGGCCCAAATGACTGAGACTAAGAAAATACTCAACAATGCCAAAGGTAGCTCTGAAATTGAAGAAGTGCAAGTTTATAGGGTGATAACAGCTTTAATTATACAGAGAAGTGATTCTCTTTTTCTACCAGCTCTGTTTTGATACACAGGAATCTGATGTGCAGGCATAGGCTCTTTGGGCCTTATTCAGGGTYGGATATTTCTGGTGATATTGTTACTTTAAGTTATGAGCTATATTAGAAAAGGCTGGGTTGATGCAGCCTCTTAGTTGCATGAATGTACAAGGAGGTTTTTGATTATCTGGTAAGTTCTGAATTCTGGACAAGAATTTTTGCAGTGGGTGGTATGAAGGGATGCTGTCTCATTAGGGATGGTGGTGCATCAATAACATTTCATATCACCTTTTCATATCTTTTTCCCCTGATTTTTAATATATTTTTATTGTTTTAGAATTTAGATTCAGAACTCTGCCAACTATTTACTTTGCTCGTAACTCTGAGTTTCTGACTATATTTATATTCAGGGATATTTTTTCTGACTACCTGGAATGTTTTTCAACACTGATGTGACTTTGTTAAAATTGGTTTTGTCATTTAAAAAAGCCTTTTAAATGTCTTTGATAAGGTTCCTGCTAGGCAGCCACTGACAGTTTTATTTTGGTGTGGTGTCTATTTGTTGCTGGATCTTGTAAAGCAAGAAGGAAGACGTACCCTTTTTGCAGTTTGATGTATTTGCACTTTCTGAGCTTTTATCTTCTTTTTTTCTCAAAACTTGAAAATAGCTGTTTAAAACAAATAGCCAGGTTTGCAGCTTTCCATCACTCCATTGCCTTTGGTAATTTCCGAAAAAACAGAGTATGCTTAAAGGAGTTCTGCTTGGAAGTTCAAGTCTTGCTGTGGAGTGAAAATGTCAATTTGTCACTTGTGACAGTCCCCAATTTACACTGCAAAAGAGCAGTGAATTTTTCACAGCTTATTCTGTTAATGCTAGTGTGCTAATGAAACAGGATTTTGTTTTCTTTATTCAGATTTCTCATCACTGGCTGATCAGAACAGGGTTTCTGGGGCTCTTCATCACATCCATTTCAATTCCCAGGTTACAAAGCTTGTTGTTACCAATAAAGGAAAGGATGCAAGGAAGAATTGCCAAGTGTGGTTACACTGTTTGCAGAATGCTAGGATGAATGAAATTATTTCCTGCTCCCTTTTTGTTTATTTTTGTAATTGGATAAGGAGTGGTGCAACCAACCATGAGAACCTCAAATCCTGTTAGCAAACAGAGGCACAGGATTTTGGAAAACAGAAAAAAGCAAATGCTTTGTGCTTTGCTTCTACATCGGGGTCACAGAGTGGGTGAGGTTTAGAAGCCAAAATAAAAACACCTGTTCAGAGTGTGTATCCCCTCAATACGCTCTGTTGGTTAATTTTGACCATGTTAAGATGTTTATCTTTATSTGCTGCTTTATTCACACCTGTTTCCAGTTTGTTTAGTCGAGCTGCTAAGCAGGAGCAGCTTTTAAAGAGGGAATGGCAGCTGTAATCCATCACAGATTTTTTGTTCCTTTGATTGTTTGTTTTTGTGGGGTTTTTTGGGGTGGGRACTCACAATATAAGACTAGCATCGGTAGCTTGTAGCCTCTTTTGAAAGCAAAGCTGACTAAGTATCCTGCTTACTGTTCACTGTAGAAAATAGGTACGTTTTAGGTACTTTTAGCAGGTGTTCTCTGTTTCAAACACCTCTTTCTGAGCATTTTTGCAGATCATGTGGTTTTCATAYCAGGTAAGAACCTGCCTTATATAAATCATATTCTGTTTGCCTATCGTGTTGGTCTGAATGTAGGATGGGGTGGTTTATCTTTGTGAAAACTAAATTTGAAGAAGGCTGCTTGCATTTTATTGAGGTTTTGCATGATGTGCATGTGATCTGTACATCTCCCAAGGCCCAGGAATGTCCCTTGGCACTCGGGCTGGCTGGAGCAGGGCAGGCACTAGTGCTCATGGGTCACAGCTGGGGCTTGATATCCCAGTGGTGTGCTGAATTGGAGAGCTAAGATCTGCTTAAGAAAGGGGTCAGTTGCCCTAAGTAGACTCTTTGCCTCATATTCACCCAAATGTTTTTATKAAAACTTCTCTGTACCATTCTTAACAGCTGGAATTACCAGTTGATTCTATTTCAATGATATCAGAATTTTTTTTCCTAAGAATATAGAAAAAATGCTATACTGGTAGCCTAAAAGACCTTAAGGATTTCCTGAAGTGAGCTGCCACCAGTATAAAATCTGCTGTCTTGTACCAGCAGCATTATGGAGTAAAATATCATTCAAGTATCACTACAGTGAATGGAAATATCCATTAGCATTTTATGAAAGTGTATCTTTTTTTATGCAACAAGAGCTCTCTATATTTTATGGATTTCTCATTACTGCCAGCAGCTTGATTCCATTAAAAAAAAAGCCCTGAAAATCAGAAGGGATGCTGGGTAGAAATACAGGAAAAGGGGAAATTAACAAAATCCATTAACTTTTCTCAGTGATTATTTTTCTGTATTGAATCCTCTTGTGCTTTGGAAAATCTCACCCTCTGGTGTCATCCTTTTACAAGAGCTGTGTGAGTTGGTATGCCTGCAAGCAAAGCTGTAGTTCATATCTCAGTGTATGTTAAAAACCCATATTTTTCAAGAGTACAAGTTTATTTCTACAGTAACAAGCATTGCATATGCAGATACATGCACAAGATAAAGAGGATGAAAATTGATAAATACTGATTTGAACTGATAGTGCAAATACAATTGTTYAGTACAATATTATAATCTGATTATTTCAGTTTTTCATGTGGCAGAAACAGACACTCCTAGAAGACAGAAGTTAATTGCAAATTAAGAGTAAGATAGGTAGTAAGGGAGACTTGGGCGGTCCATAATTTAGATTATAGAACAGAAAAGTCCTGTATGTGCATTACCTACCTCCTGGTCATGTTTGTAAGAAATTAGCATCTGAAGTATTTTGATTTTTGGTACYGTGGGGACAAATTCGCAGATCATTTCTCCTTCATGGCTTCACTGGAGATGTGATTRCCTCCCTTTTCTGCACTTGTGTGGGATTCTGATGAGCTTTTCTGGACCTGTAACCAGAGCATGGGGRAAGCCAAGTATAATTAAAGACAAGACACTACTTCATTTGGACATCTTTGCTGTGATTGCTTCATAGCAACCATGCAAACTGTGTAAATTGAAGTGTCACTGCACAGAAATTTGATCATGTTTTCAGTCTACCTTCCCTGCAGGGATCCTTACTCAAAACCAGTTTTCCATCTGAAATCAGCAATTCAATATGCTCAGATACTGTGGGAATGGGAGTATTGCTCTAATATTTAGATGAACAGCAAGGAAAGTAGATGAATAGCAAGCAGTGTAAATAGGAAAAAGAATTGCAGTCTTGAGAATTAAAATACTTCACAAAATCCATCTATGCTGAAGTAGCTTTTAATGCTTTGAATGTAAGCACAGTTTTCATTCCACAGAACTTGGTATTCTCCATAAAATGTATGTTTTAAGGTCTAGTATCAAGTTGTAAACCTATAACTGGGTAATGATGACATGATTTGAAAACATCGGTGGTGTTTTTTTATCTGCCAGAATGTCACAAGGATTTTTCAAGTTGTAACCAAAAGGARGAATTAGGTATGTTGGCTCAGTCCTTTCTTGTTTCTGATAGCCAGGCTCCAGCTGTGACTTCTGAATAATTGCTTCCTTGCTGTCATCACCTGTTGGTGTATAGATTTTTCATCTCATTTCCTTTCTCCAGGCATATAATCTGAATTAAGTACCTCTCCAGAATGGATTGACAATGCTTGCTGCTTGTGGGCATAACAAATTAACTCTCCTCTGTCACTGGAATTAATTGTGCAACTTATTTTTCTTTTATTCTTCTTTTTTGTAAAGATAGATACTTGAAGGATCAGGTTGCTTTTAGTATATGTTAGCATTTTATCAGCCTGTGAAAACTTTCACTGTCTGAAGAGGCTGCATAGGAAGGAAATTCTCTCCTCTTTTCTACAATTACTTTTCCAAATTCAGAATATTTTAGTTGTCTTTTTTAGCTTTTCATCCACCAGAATGAGCCAGAGTGAGGATTATTCATTCACCTGTAAGTTTTGCAGACTTTGATTCTGCAGTTATGTCACTGCATCATATATTAGTGGTGATTTGCTCAGTTTAGATACATTCTTTGGATACCACAAAAGAGGTGTCCGGGAAAACATGGATGGATGGATGACTTTGGCTYGCAGGTCCTTGAGGCTTTTTTGCTGTGTGATGTGTGGTGCTTGTCATCCTCTGTGCTGCTTTCTGTGTTCTTGTGTTGTTTTCTATCTTGTTTATTTTGACAACAAATGCTTGAAAGAAACTATTTTAGGTCATAAGAGTAACAACAGAGCCAAGCATCCCAAGTGTCTGTATTGCTCAGTTTAACTGATGCTATGTTACAGAGAAACCTTGTATTATACAGTTAAAACTGCTATTTTTTGTTTCCTAGCTCTGCAATCAAAAAATATTTTGGCATCCAAGTTCTCTCAGATTAAGGATCTGTACTACTTCTAATTTACATAATCTATTTTTATGTGATATTTGAATACTATTTAAAAGTCCCACAACAAGCTGACTTAAAAAGACTGCAACTTTTTTTCCACTGKAGTGTCAATCTTTTATTCTTACTCTATAATCTTTCAGTTAAATAAGATAAAGTGATGTCAGGGGCTATAAGAGCTTCTCATTTTGATTTTTAAATATTCTCTGTAGGCAATAACTCTGTTAATTTTAATGGCTTGAAAAGGTCTTTGATTACACATTTTTGGCACCCACTCTGAAGTTCTGTTGGCGGTCTGAATAAAGTMTTAGATTTGGACATAAATATAGAATCATACAATTATAGAACAGTTAAGGTTGGAAAAGATGTAGTTCAACTGCTAACCAACTAAACCATGTCCTCAAGTGCTACATTTACACGTTTTTTTAAACAGTAATTCCCCTGGGAAGCCTGTTCTAGTTCTTGACTGGAATACGCTGAAACCCATCTGATATCATCAAATGTTTTTAGAAATCTGCCAGCATCATTGTTTGTTCTGTTCAAGCTGGCCTGCAGATACCAATTCATGCTTTCATTGCACCACAGATTGATGAGCTTCATTCTGGTCAGAAAAGCACAGATTATTTGCAAAAAGCCCAGCATCTGAGCTTGTTGAAGAACCATGGTTGCTGCTTGGAGAAATGGGTGGATGAAAGTATATTTCCTGGAATTTAGCAAGTATAGGGCACTAAGGGTCAGGGCAGTGATCCTTGTGAAGGCCAAGAACTTTTTCTCTCTGGTTGCTCTGGTTTTACCCTGGTGGAASAAGGAAGGTAGATATAAAAGGATATTTATTAGGGGCTGTAAACTTTGCTTCATTCTTTGGACAGTACAATGGGAAAGTGCAATTCAACAGCCTGAGAAAGAGTTCTGGCCACATATCTGTCTACTTTCTAGTTAAGAACTGGCCAGAGAAAGTGTGCTTACCAGAACAAGAATCCATTATCTGATTCACTGCTCCATTATAGATCATTCAGACTGAGAAATTTTTAATTTTTGTGTCTCATTATGGGATTTATTGAGTTTCATCTGAGCCCTGAAGTGATGCTTTCTTAGGCTACATAAAAATGTAATTTAGATTTGCACTGGCCTAAAATGCCTTATTTTGAGATGTGAGATACTTTGTAGATTATCTGTATGAAGACACATCTATAAATTTGTAATGACTTATGACAGATTCCTATTAATATATATTTTTCACCCTATTAAATAGCTTTCAAATCTGTACTKGCAAACATTTCATGCTCTTGTCTGAACTCTTGACTGCTCATTAGTCATGGCTGTTAAATTGTTCAGAATTTTCATGTCTACAGACAAATATGAAAGGTAGATTTGATTGTTCAGCTAAACYCATAGACCCTTTCTCCACTGAAAGGTCAGGGAAAGCTTGGAGAGGTTGTTATTTGGTACTGTTAGCTCTGTGTTTTTGTCTTGCAGTTTTCAAGCTGTGCTTTGCTTATGATTGGGATAAAAGGAGCAGTAGCCAGTGTGGTTCTGCAGCAACAATTAGATAAAAAAATGAGTCAATGCTATCAGAAATGCACACACATTGTAACTGAGAAATTGCTGCAAGTGGAATATTAAGATAGTGTCAGATGAGATTGAAGATACTGAAATGCAAGAATTAGATTTCACCTTTAAGGTGTCCTGTTAAATAAATAGATTCACAGGTAACTCTGAACCTGCAGAGTTTTGGTAGGTCTGGAATAAACAGGAAAAAAAATACTAGGATCCCTGATGATTTTTGGGTTAGTGTACACWGTAAGATATCACCTTTTCCTTCTTTGTTTTTATTTTCTTTGAATTATTTTAGGAGAGACAGATGTTTGCTGGAGTACCTCACTGCTGTGGTGAGAAACCTGGATTGCTTTCATGTCCAAGTGTGCACTGTCAATTTGTCTGGAGTTTTGTGCAGGAGGGTTTTCTGTATGACAGAACATCAGTGTTCTGCAGAGACCAAGGATTGTGCTCTGTGTGTTATATGTCATGTTCTGCCACCCTTCAAGTTAACCAGCCCTGGCAGGTGCCTCAGTGGTAGTGAGCTTGATGAACCTACACGGTAATTTAATATGGAGAATTTTCAGTCCTGTACACTGGAGGAATTTACAGAGTTTAAAACACCTTTGGAGATCAATGGCAGCAATAGGAAAGCAGAGATAGATAGGAATGAAATTGGTAATTTTAAAAATGAATTTAAAATKAATTTTTAAATGGTCTTTAAAATTAAAGAACTTCTTAGATGAGTCTAGTGAAGGCAGTTCATAAACGTGGGAATGGTTGTATGCAGGAGTAGATTGTGCTGGGGTATGGTCACTATTATTCTGTGATGTATTAGGKGTTTGGAAGAATGTGKTTTTTWKGATTTGTTCCTTTATGAACTAGTCTTACTACATACTGATAAAAACCACAGCAAATTATGATTGAGAAAAATGGCTATAATATGACTAGAATTCACTAACAGGTGATTATTTTGTCAGAAGAGGTATGATTTGTAAGAAAAATGGACTGTCTTATACTAGAGACACTCAAAACAGCTGGAARAACAGATAAGCTTTTTGGGCTTGCCTGAAGAAGGCCTAATTTACCCAAAWTACTGTTGTTTTTCTAATTGTATCCAATGTTCTGCTCAAAGACACTTTGCTTTCCTATMATTTTATTCCACTTACATTCTTTTACCATCCTGATTATGAGAGTCCCCTGTGAATTGTTTGAACCATCTTCAAGATATTGGGAGACTTTTGCCTCTACTCTCACAACAAAACATTTTAAAATGTGTATTGTTCTCACTTAATTTTTAAGATCAGATTTCCATAATGACATGCTACTGGATCATCATAAAAATAGCGAGTACAGAACTGACAGAGGAAGTGTAAAGACCCATCTGTGCTATTCTTTTTTTTTTCTTCTCCCACCATGTTTTATATTTGATACTTAGAGCACCCCAACCTTATATATTACTTGTCTAATAYTTCTCTCATTGGTAACTCATGGAGACTAATGCAAAGCAATCATGCTTTCTGTAATATGCTGAAAATAAGAGATTACATTTAGAATAAATGAATTTGGAGATGTGATGGGTAATGAAGCAGTCAGAATTACTTGTCAGTCAAGAAAATAAATTGTAATATGTTGGTTTCATGTTAGAGRCATCCCCTCTCCAGGCTCTGCCTGGCTGAACAAGTCCTGTCTTGTGCTCTGGAGCCTTGAGAGGGCAATAGAGGTGGGGACCAAAGGAAGAAATGTAGAGACATTCCCCTAGAAATAGCAATAAGATATTGATGATATGATGCRAGCCATATTCAGCTCTCATTAGCATCAAGAAATTTTGTGTTTGACTTTGAGAGAAACCAACCCCTCGTGAGTTGGTGGGAGTGGGAGGCATTACACGGTGGTGCTCTGTAAACCCTACATTTGACAGACATCTGAATGCATGGGCATGTATATGAATTTATAGAGTTACCCACTGYGGAAGTGGCCTGTCAGTCTTGGGCATGGTGTGTTCGCTGCCAGCAGAGATGCCTGCAGCAGTGAGCAGCATGCCTCTGCTCAGGACACGTGCTGGGATGTGTTTCAGACCAGTAACAAATAAATCATGGCAGCTTGCCCCTGTCTGGCCATACACTCCTGCCGTTGTACAATGGTTCATTCGCTGGATGCAAAGATCGAACTATTTCGCTCTCAGTTCAGGGTTTTTCAAAAGATAAATTTTAGTGATCCACTTAAAGCACCTATTTAATGATGGGATAGAGGAAGGAAGTATTGAAGCTGTTGGAAGACGTGAAAGATTGCCAGATGCCTGTGAGAGCAGCGCGTTSCTAAGTAGTCACACAGAGAGAGGATGGAAACTTCAACTGCAGCCCTCTGYGAAAATGCTCCCACAGAGATCTGCTTATTAACTAATACCAAAAATTCATAGCAAGGGAAGCTGAGAAAGCAGCTGGGATGGTGAATGCTTCATTGGCAAGGGATGACTGGACACAGAGTGCAAAGTGTATTCTGTCTCTGGGGTTGTTATGCCTCTGGTATATGGCTTCTAAAAATTGTAAGGAGGATAACGTACCATCAAGCAGCAAGGGATGTTCCTCTGAGTTATCTGGAAGCCCAAGTGGGTGTTCATCATCCTGTGCTGGCTGCTTATTCCAGCCTCTTTCCTTCTCTCACTGCGTTTGATAACATCCTTTTTGTGTTGGTTCCTCTACACCCACTTTGTCTCCTTTTCCGTCTGCCCTTCCTCTGAACTCACCTGGAAAAATAACCACAGAACTAACAGAGCCAGCTTCCCAGGGAAGGCTGCAGCCTACATCTGAATGAGGAAGGGACCTTGACACAGCAGGGCCACCATTTGGAGATGCTTCTTTTTAAYCACTTTTATCACCTACTTTTTGGGCTAGTCCGGTGATGAATGCCTAGTAATAAATCTGTCACACGGTACATTGCATATGGCACTATCACTAAATATAACTAAATACTAAATCACAAACAAATTTCTAGGGAACTTAAAATCTAAAGATTCTGGAGAAAAAAGCAGATTTAACAAGATTTGACAGTATTGATACGTGCAGGTAGTAAGTCTAAACGTAAGTCAGGTGGAGTAATAGCCAACCATGAAAATTTAAAAATAACACCTGTGTGACATGTGGTGTAGTTAAAATGCTGGGTCCTGAGCCTATAAACATCTGTGTGTCTGCCTGGTTTGAGAGGCGTGAGGGAGCACTCTGTGAGTCACAACCTTGGAGAACTCCTGTGGAAAAGGGATGATTTTGAGGCTGAAAGAAAACATGTGCATGGAGGTACAGCTGGATTCAGTATTTGTGAGTTCAGTGATGTCTAACCCCCAAGTTTTCCACTCTTCTGTTTTGATCGGTGGTAGAGACATATGCTTCTCAAGTCTTTCTGTAGTCATTTTGTTCTGTGACATTTTGTTCTAGCTGTGAGGCACTCTGTTAATATTAACACAAATTAATTCAAATATGCTGGAAAAAATAGCATTAACTTTTTTCCTTCAATCTGGGGAATACCACCAGGGTCCAGTGTAAATGTACTTTTACTGAAACTACTTCTTAGGGTTTCTTGGCTATATATATTCTTAATTTCTTCAAATCTATGCCATTCTAGTTTTCTGGTTTTTATACTTTAGATTTTCATTAGTTTATTTTGATGCTGTTAAAGCATTCTCTTCCAGTCCTTGTCCTTTCATATAGGAAAGTTTTCAAGGCCAACCTAGTAAGATATTCCTGCACTGAGATCTTTTGAAGATTCTTTTACCTGTTCTAATAAGGTCGCTGTGTGTAGAGCAGCTGCAGATGCTCCCATAATTTACCTCAGCTTCCGCAGAGCTAATGGGGGTTAAAATAACTTAATTGGAACAGTGAAAGGCCATCAGAAAAATATCTTCTTGCATGTAAGAATACGAAGAACTTTCTGGTATTTAGCTACAATAACATGGCTCAGCAATGGCACAGGAAGAACAGTATGACACCATCTGTGTACAATAAAATTCTTTATTCCCTGACTGCACAAATATTGTATATTAAAAGGTACAAACATATGTTTAAACATATGTGTTTGCATCAAGGTCTTTTAAATATATATATATGTATGTGTTGGCATTTCTGCAAGAAGTATATGGTTTTACCTTTTAGTAGCCACTTACTGTTGCCACCTCCAGACAAATAAGTGTATGTTAACAACTTCTGTTCAAAYAGAAATTTTTCTTCAAATTGGTGCAAACAGGAGAGAGCCTGACTAGCTGTGAAAAAGCAGAGCTCTCTTATCTATATTTTGTGCCTAAGATTGTGCTCTGGATGGTGTTTTATGTGTTAGTTTGCATGCACCTGGTGCACCTTGGTAATTGCTGTATAAAGTCTCTTGAATATATTTGTCTCTGGGATGCAAAGACAAAAATGATCCCCTCAGCTGTTGTATACATGAGTAGACACTGATTTGAAGCCTCTGCTGTSTGAAGTGCCAATCTGAACTGGAGGAACAGATATTTTCACATCTGCACCAATGCTGACCTGTCACTTGCGGGGTTGATACGACATTTTGGTCTTCTCTTTGCCCTGATACTTCCCTGAGTGGTGGGAGAGTGAGAGCACTTTATGCTCTGCAATTGTGTCCTTCTGGAGCTCTTGGCTGCTGGGTAAGCTTGAGTTTGTCATTTGTGGTTTTGAGTGATAGCAGCAGTTATCTTGGATGCATGAAATCGGTCCCTTTGGGAATTGTGTAGTGTTATGCAATGTCTCTGAGGGATTTTTCAAGAGTTTTGGAAGGCCTAGCAAGGATCTAGTTAATGCAGGTTTAATTTCTGGTAGAAAAACTAAATATATTCATCTTCTAAAAGATACTGTCTAAGCAACTTTGCTGAGGATTTGTACTATGGCCAAAGCCTCTGGCTGAGTCTTGGATCCTGGTTTTGGTTTTGGTCAGAGAGGTTTTACCGCAGCTAAATTCTGTGGAGTTCAAGAGTCTGTCAGACTTCTCTGCAGGGGCTGTTATGAAAGAAGTGTGAGAGATTGTAAAAGGAAATCAACTCAGTAACTGCAGGTGACAAAGAAGCTTCTGCCATTTTTTCCTCCTCTTTGTGTTCTGAGGTTTCAAGGCTCTTCAGCTGGGACATCTCATGTCACTTCTATAAAAGATGCAATTCCTCCTCCATGTTACAGAGGATAACAAGCAGCACAGGGGTAGCTGGTGGCTGAGGCCAGACTCAGTTGTGGAGAGCAAAATCTGAGGATGGTGAGTGAGCAGATGTAACCTTTCTACCAGCTTCGAAAAAAATGCAGTGGGGCAAAAGGACACCACTCATGTGGCTTTCCTGGAAAARATGAATTGAATTAGAAATGTGTCTGGCTTACTTTTTGTCACAAACGTGGCAAAATTTTGGATAGCTCATTTTGTTCATCAGGGAGCTCTTACATGAAGAAGTCGCATTGTAATTTATATTCCTAATTTTTTTTTAATATGACTGTCCACAGGCCAGGGTATATATTCAGTTTCAAGCTCGGTATTTTTCATCTGCATGACATTAACTTTGAAGGGTGATATTCATTCCTGATTCAGCTTGAGAGTGGTAGGATTTAAAATGAGTGATAGTAAAAGGGAAACATTAGCCTCTTAAAGAAGTGTGTATCTTTTAGTTCAATCCTAAAAAATTGATTTGAAGTTCCTTCTCTCTCAAGTTGATCTGAGAACAARACTTCCCCATTTTCTCCTAGTCTTGCACCATCGTTACAGGCAAGCCTGCATCCAAGAATATTGATGCCAAGTAAGAAATTAATTTTTTTGATAGCTAAATGCTGCCAAGTGCAAAGATTATATACTGACTGGAGAAAACTTCAGGTTTGGGGATATTTTTTATGTGGAAACCTGCTTTTCCTAGTCTAAATTGTTCAATTGAATGTTCAGTCTGTGTGGTAGTTGGTGGATTCTCAGTTGATCAGAGTGGTGGTTAACAGTGGGAAGCAGTAGGGAAGAGTGGCAATGTGCTGGATGTTTATCAGGACTCWGCAGCGTGTGCTGAGGGTTTATGAGTGAGCACAGGGTTGAACAGCACAGCTGAGGCACACCATGGAGCTTTCAGCTGAAAAGGACTGCACTGGAAAGCTCTATTCCGGCCCCTGCATTTCTCCACTGCAGACATCAGTTTTATGATTTATACTTTTTTACCTCCGGTTCTACTGATATATGAAAATGAGCATCTGGAGGTTATTGTTCAGGATAGAGGAGGTAACATCAAGTGGCTTAGTCATATCCAGTAGCCTTTTTAAGGATGTTCAGGGAAATCATTTTGGTAGATAGAGCCAGTTATTCCCTCTGTAGTATTGCATACACTTATTTTCAGGTCACAGTGTTCTTTGCTTGGGGAAGGATTGGAAGAGACATTACCTATTTGGAGATTAAATGCATAATTAAAATGGTTCTAACTTCCTTTTTTTTTTTTTTTTTGGTGAATACATATCTGAAAAATATATTTTACCTCAAAGGCAAAGTATTTTTTCTAGAGATATTTGTTGGAAATGGTTATATTATTCTGGCAGTTGATTTGTGTTTTAATTGGCAAAAAGCTCAAGATAAGGAAGGTGGTTTGTGTTTCATGACCAACATTTTGTGATGTCCAAGTTCTGAGACATCTCTTCAGCACAGGTAACCTGAAATTTCATTCAGAACTGAGTCCAGTGCATGTTTTTGGGGGGTTTTATATAACATTGAAGATTCTGATTTTTAAATTTGATTCCTCTTTTTCACTTCATGAAAGATAGACTGACTCTTTTTTATGGAGACTCATGTTTTGGTCTATTTTCATTATTGTCTGCATGTATTTGTAACCTGTATGAGTGAATACTGAAGGCAAGAGTGTTCAAAGCTTAGTCCCACTATCTTTCTGGAAGGATGTTTCTTGTCTGCTTCAATAAAAGCAGCAACATGGATCATAAGAGCTGCTGTTACTGTATTTCTGGAACACTTTGATTTAGCACGAGGTAATTTCTGGAACAATTTTCTTGATGCAAATAACAAGGAGAGGCRCATCTGTTGCACCTAATTAATTTTTGTGTGTGTGTATGCTTCATTAGTATAATTGAAGACATGGAAAGAATATGATGCTATTATGTAGAATCTTTTTATGTTCTCTCTGTTTCCCGAGCGTGGTTGTATGCAAGTCCTATGCCTACTTAATCCCATGAGGGCTATTTCAATTAGGGGCAGCTCAGGATCATTCAGCTTTACGTGTGTGCCTTCCTCCAGAAGGCATCTATAAGCATTTTATTCTACAAGAGGATGAATTTGGGAACAGTACTTCTTTTGAGAGAAGGTTCCATCTGTAGGCATTTCATTAAGGATTTATTTAGGTCCAAAATTTTGTATCTATTTTGACCCTTTGAAATGGTAGAACTAAGTATAAATTAAATTTATGTAGAATTGTSTAGAAAAAATATTTCTAGTCTGATTGTTCATGATTTTAGTGTATGTAGTGCTCTAGGCTTCAGCTACCAAGTAACCCAAATTACCAACAGTCTCTTCTGGAAGAGCTGTTACAGCCATTCATGCACTTATAATTCTTGTAGTGTGAGGTGTTCTCCTTTTTTTCTTTCGTTTTGTCCTGCATACAAAAGTACTACTTTAGATTGATTTTAGAAAATACAGTATGGAAAACCCTTAGGTCCCAGAGTTTTATCCTTTTGATTGAGTGTGTGTTGGACTACAGAAAAATGTGCAGTGTTAACTTTGCAGTGTTATTTTGGGGAGAAAATTTTGCTCTTTAAATTCTTTTACCTAAAACGCCTGGGATGCAGTAGGGTTTTGATTAATGCCTTGGTAGCCAGCTGAGAGTCACAAGATTATTATTTTTTTTTTAAATGTGAGATGCTCAATACTGTAACATTGGTTCATGATCACTTAAAGAAAGGAATCACAAGATTTACATGATTCAATGCCACTTTGGGAATATGAATAGACATATAATTTATTGAATCATAGAATGGCCTGGGTTGGATGGGGCCTTAAACTGACTGGTTCCAGCCACCACCRTCATGGTCAGAGACACCTTCCACCATCCAGCCTGGCCTTGGATGCTTCCAGGGATTGGGAATCCACAACTTCTTTGGGCAACCTGTTCCAGTGTCTCACCACCCTTGCAGCAAAAGATGTCTTCCTAATATCCAAGCTGCCCTCTGYCAGCTCAAACCCTTTCTCCCTTGTCTCATTCCCACATGACCTTGTAAAAAGTCCCTTTCCAGCTCTTTTGTAGCCTCCCTTTAGGTACCAGCAGCGGCTGTAAGGTCTCCTCATGCCTTCTCTTCTCCAGGCTGAACAGCCCAAACTCTCTCAGCCTGTTAACATAACAGGGATGTTCCAGCCTCCTCCAGACTTGCACCATCACTTTCCCATCTCCCTGCTGGGGCCCCAGGGCTCAATGGAGCACTCCAGGTGGGGTCTCACCAGAGCAGAGTAGAGGGGGAGGATCCCTCTGGTGCTGGTCACACTTCTTTTGATGCAGCCCAGGATATGCTTGGCTTCTGGGGCTGCCAGCGCATATTGCTGGGTCATTTAGCTTCCATCTGTTTGTGTGTAAACCTAAATAATTCATMCCATGGCTCTTTTTTTACCTCGAGTCACAGAGCCACACTAAAAAAGCAAAATGGCAACAAACATTCCCCCCCCCTTTTTGATGTTTGCAGCTGAAGCCGTGAGATATACCAAACTGTCCCAAAATGCTCTTCCAAATATTTCTGGTCCCAAAATAAAGTCCTGGTTAAAGTAAGCTAAAAATTGTTTGGCTTCACTTTGATATCTTAATTCCTTGCTACAAAATTAAATCTTACAATCTGAGGTCCTCTTGAGGAATAGTCTCCAGTAGAGTCAGACAACTGCAGCCTCAACAAATTAATGTAGATTTTGGGTGGGATATTTTTAAAGCAGTCACTGTTTTTCCAGTTATACCAGTTAGGTTCCATTCTGGTTGCTTGAGGAAAATAAGATCCTGTCAGCAAAAGCAGCTGGAGTTGCAAAATGTTTTGAATAACWTCTTTTCATGTTAATTCCATTTAAATAAAAGAGGAGACAATTTTGTTTTCATATTTGGACACAAATAGTAACTCTAACCTCCTTCTTCAAGCTGAATATAAAGCAAGTAGTATTGGGGAAGTATGCATTGCACTGTTTTTTCTCTTTGCAATTATTATGTAGGCTTCTACAAAATCAACTGTTTCTATTTGCCAAAAAAAATGAAGAAGCTAATGTGAACACTTGACTTCTTAGAAACCCTTCAGGATACACATTCTTGCTTATGTCAGTGTGATTTTCAGCATCAGATATTCATAAATAAAAGTGGAAATTTTTGGAGGGAGAGGATGACACAGACACTTTTTCTGTGTAAAAGTACAAAATGCATTTAAAGAAAATTAGTGCAGATTTCTTTCTGTAAATAGGTGTTTTTCCAGAAATGTAGCCTAGGGAATTCTAAATTCTATTAATTTTCTCTTCCAAACTGACCTAATAAGGAATTCACATCAGCTAAAATGTTGATGAAACTTTCCCTATAATTAAGGATGAGCCTGAGCTACTCTTTGCTTATTTTGGTAGTAATGGAGTAGTAGTGACCTTCAATGGGGCTAAATGGCAGATATTATTTTCTGCAATGCTTTTCAGAATGTGATAATAACAATAGAAAAATTATCMCCAATATATACTATCTGCTGAAAATGCTATTAATAATATTACTCTTCTTGTAAGAATATTGCTGTTCTTACCTCCATATTTTAATTCAACTTAAAAGGCTGAAAAAGAGCATGGGGTATGCTTTAATTAATGTGTCTTCTCAGTGCTAGGACAGTTCTATTTARAAGTCATTTAAATTTATTGTTCTTAGCTTGCATAATTGCTGTGCCATCCACATCTCTATATGCTTTCAGTTTCAGGGGAAGAGAAACATTATTTTATTCAGAAAAAGTTTTACTTGTCTTTCAGTTCAAAGAGATATTGTGCTTTTGATGAAAAGGGAGCCGTGACTTTCAGAACATGTACTGACACTTAAGGAGAGACAGAAAAAGTAAACRGAGGATTTTGTATTTTAAAATTGGCAAAGATATTTATTCAAAGTAGGTACTAGATCAAACCTTCATCCATCAAACTTAAAACTTTTATATAGAATGACATCAATATGCACTCCCCAAAGGCCATTCCCTTTCCTTTTCTGCCTTCATTTTACTRCTTGGCAGTGTTAATGCAATCCAGGACCTGGTTTGCTAACAGTGTCTTCCCATGGCCATCATTTGCTTTCATGTGGGCTGTCAGAGTCTACATGGTGTGAAATGACCTCCAGGACGTTAGATTTAAATAGGATGGGARGCTGATAGTCTCCACTGGGATCTAAAGTTGGGTGGAATACCTGGGGGTCTTTAGGGAAGAGACAGGTTGCCTCTTGTTCCTCACTATCGTGAGGGTGAGAAGCATTAAATGTGTGAGCTGATGATCTGAGGTCAAATGCTCAACTTGTTTGCCTTATGGTTTTCCCTTTGCTTAATATTTTTTTGTTTTTTTTTATAATATTTTTTTGTTTTTTTTTACTCTAGGTTGGTGTGATTGGTCTGATACCATATTTCACACCTGACTACAGGAGAGTATTTACATATCTCATAGACTAAGCAAGCCTCAGAATTGTGTTTGTAGAGGCAGATGGCTCAGTGTACACTAGATCAGCTATTTGCATTCCATCTCAGGGCTTTGGGGTGTAAAGAAAGAAGTGAAATAATTCTTGAGAAGTATCTTCACATGTAGCTAATTTATATATATTTTTGTTTTAGTGTTTCTTTCCCCCTGTGAACTGAAAAACAAGATTATGTAAACACAAGAGCTTTAGCTGAAAGCCTTATTCTCTGTCTCATGAAGCATTCTGTCCCAGTTTGAATTACTTTCATATGTGCAGGTGAGGTGATAAGAGAATCTTCTAAAAAATTCCTCCAGCTTTGTAAAAGAAAAATCCTGGCCTATGTACTCAAAAAAAGGTGTGAAGAAAATAATTGTTCACAATTTTGCTACGTGCTGAAATTCCTGTCTGCTGTAAATCACACTGGTTTTTTTCAAAAGCAACCTGGGAATATAAACACAATACTTCAGTGTACCAAACCCACAAAATTTAAAATTTATTTTGCACTGCCTGGCAATGATAYTTTTAATGGCTTTACAGCATGCACAGAGATAATTTTATGTTCAATTCCAGTTCTGTTAGGAACTTCTGTTTAGAATCAAAAACTTTTATGAGAAACTTCTTTCCTGTAGATSCCTATCTTTAGACTGCTCTCTTTGCCAAAGAATGAAGTGAGAATCTCTAGAGTGATAGCTCACTAAGTGGCTTGGATGCAGACATGGAACAGGCATGGTAAGACCCTTCTCTCAATGAAAAAGGCATTGGTAGGATCCTGGAGAGCCACATCTTCCTCTGCCTTCTGAGGCACCCTCTCTGCAGAGGAAAAACCCACACACCTGTATAGTTTAAAGTCACTAAAAACGGAAAACTGTGGAAGCAAAAATTAAGTCTTGTTCCTTGGAATATTTCTGCARTCTTGTAATTGCACATTCTTGAATTGCTTGGATAATGACATTTGATCAAAAATCTTTTGTTACGTGATGTGGAATTCTATGAAATTAAAGAGCTGGTGACAGTGTGATTTCCATCATGACAGTGTTRAAAAATCAGTTGAAGGTCTGCTAAGAATTTCATTTGACAAAGTGTATGCTTGTTCATATTTGCAAATGTATRTGCTGAAAGAATGAGCATGCTTACAGTTATTCAAATGTTACCTGAATAGAGATAAATTTAAACATTTTTAAAGTTTGCTTTGCTGAATCAGGCATGTAACACATAAGTAGTTAGAAGTCGAGGAGGAATTCAGTGGAAGTTATTTATCCATGGTGGTTCATTTTTTTCTGTTTGTAAGCTTCTGTGTTAGTATTAATTCCAAAGATTACTGGTGGGGAAAAAGAGAATAACAAGAAATAGGAAACTACTTCACACTTTCATGCACTTGATGAGCCTCATGGCAAAAAGTTAATTTTCTTCTTAAAGAAAACAATACTATGAATAAAAATTCTCAGAGCATATTGTTTTAGAAATTTGGTAGTGTTCCTTCTCTTTTAACCTTAAACTTTTTTTGTTTTTTAAYATAGGACTAGTAGGACTGCATAGAGAAGCATTTTTATTAGTAATAAAATACTCAGCTATTTGACATTATGTTCAAAATTATGTGTGTGTATATATTTTCTCTTCAAGAAATATATTCCCTTTCTTCTTCCTATTTTTCTTACAAAGATTATGGAAGTCTATATTTAAATATATGCAAATGAGGAGTTTCTCCTTCCTGCCAGTCTCCTTGTTGGCTGCCCATTTTACCTGGTCTGCTCTCYTTGCCAGGATTTCTCTGGATACATGGGCTCTCTATTTGTAGCTTATGAGCAAGAGTAGATACAGGAATAAGAAAATGATGAGGCAAAATAATTGAATTTTTGAACACTGACCTGGTGAAAGGCCTCTTGAAGTGAAATGGTGTGTAAAGAGAAGTTTAAAACCAGAAGGAAAATTGTAGCTTACCTAACAGGTCAGGGTGCCTGTGCTCRATTTGACCACTTCTATTGGTTTATCGTTATCTAAGGTCCAAGCCTGCTGAGTGCAGGATTGTGGGACTTTTAGTTCTTGTTTTAAATCTGTGATTTCACTGACACCAAGGTGTGTTTGCTTCRGTCTGCCATAGCTTAAATTTGCAAGCAATTTTGCCATGATTTATTTTTTTGTAGTGAAGACAGCAGTGTGTACAGGTAGGGTAGTTTTCCACTCTGCAGGAAAGCACAGGGATTGCTTTACCCCTAGGATGGAGASGCCAGCAAAAGCTTGTTTTACCTGGCACTGAGAATTGATTTATTTGTAAACAATAATGCAAACCCATTTCTTCAGTAACTTCTAGGGAAMAGAACAAAAGGGCAGGTATTTGAAGAAAGCCACCGAACGCTAGAAAAAAGTTATTTCACATTTCTATTAAAATTGTGGCATCAGGTTGTTTTTGTCAGTATATCTAAAGTTCACCATTTTTGTTTTTCTGTGGGTCACCTGGAAGAATGTATTTTATCTATACATTGATATATTGCTAATGAATTTTTTTTTTTTTTTGCAAAATGAGTGTTGCTTTGTCACATTTGATGTGTGTTTACACTTGATAAGAATATATGGCTAGTAAAAGTTTCATGAAATGGTGGAGTWTTAACTTTTGACTTTAAAGTACATCATGTCTTTGCTAGCTGTGTTAGCCTGGCATCTTGTTCCCATGAAGCAATCTCACTTGGAGGAAATAAGCAAGTGGGAGGTTTTGGGTTTTGGAGCTGATTCAGTTTTGCTAGAATAAGAACTAGAGGTAAAAAAAATGCAAGCAATAACAACAACAAAAAAAGGAAATTGAAAAATGCACAGAAGTTCTACTACCAATGAGCTGTAGATATTCTTTACTGGGCGAAGCGACAGTTGAATGAAATACAGAATCTGTACTGGGAGGCAGAGCCATCTGAGTTGATGTTTAAGCTTCTAAGAGTATTTTAACAATCATTACCCAATTCCTTTAGAAATTRCCTTAGCAACTCAATGTGAGCTATTGAATACTGCCACATCCACACAGAGACCYTTCTTGGAACACTCCTTCACCTCTCCAGCACTGCACTTTGACTTGAAGGAAACTTACTTTCTATGAATATTTATAGCCTGTTCTTTTACAAGAAGTTTTATTGATTTGATTAGTGCTCCCACGGAACACAGATGAAAAGAAACCACTGAAAGGAGATCAACCTCTGTCTTGTCAGTTCGTGAATATYGCACACTTTATTAACGTCAGTCTAGGCTTTCCTGTTATTATTCCTAGCTATARGAGAAGTTTGGTAATGTCTTTTTTTCAAGCTTGAGACAGAACGCCATAACCTTCTAAATAATTTATTTGAGGTTTTATGACGCAGAATTATGGGCTAGTGCTAAAAATCACAATCCTGTAGTTTGGAATCCAGAAAATACCAAACACTCAATAAACAGCAGTAATTTGTGACAACATGGYTCCCAAATCACTGACTAAAATGATGAGAATTGGCTTCTAGAAGTTGGAGTGGGTGGGTGAAGTGGTTGAGTCACCAACCCTGGAGGCATAAAAATGATGGGTAGATAGGGCACCTGGGGACACGGTTTAATGGTGGTCTTGGCAGTGTTAGGTTAATTTTTGGACTCGGTCTTTAAAGGTTTTCCTACCCTAAACAATTCTATGAAGAAATTATGCTAGACTTCCGTAGAGCAGAGATTTTCAGTTTCGTAGCAGACCAATAAACTAGATCTCTAAAGAGATCTTGATCTAGATCTCTTTAGATCTCTAAAACAGAGAGAGCTTCACCTCTGTCACTGCACAGGGCTGTCCCATCAGCAGGATTCATGCGGGAATTTCTTAAATTTAAAAGTTAAATAATTTTCTGTACATGCCATTGATGAATTAACTTGAAGGAGGAATATCTGCATACTCATGATGGGATCCACCGYCAACAGCTTGTGAGCGAGGGCTGTGACACACAGTATGTGCATGGGTGAAAGAATTAATGTGTATATATAGCACAGAAACATACTTTTGAAGCAAAAGTGTTGGTATGCAATTCATTTGGAGATTTAGATTTTGAAGTAATCYTCGTGCTTATTCAACCTTCCAGTTYTCTTGTTTTATGTCCAGGAATGTAYGTGTGTGCACGTGTGCTGGCGCTGACAGGATGGAGTGCAAAGATTTTGTAAATATTGGCAACATCTATCTCTACAGTTTTGAAAGTCTGACTGAGGGTCTTTGAGGGGTTCAGATGACAAACATTCACCAGATAAGGGTCAATGTAATGCACAGTCCTCAGCCACAGATTCGGTGCGAGTTATAGACCTAAATGATATAGAGAATTTTGGACATTCCTTCCTCTGTGCCTCAGTTACCTGCCTGTAAAAGGCTATAGGAATTTTCTAGCTTCTTTGCAATGTAAATTTGTTTGTAAATATGCAAATATATGACACAGACATACAGAAGCATGTCAAATTGGGATTGTAGGACTGAATTAAGAAAAGGAAAGTAAAAGAGATGAGTGTTAAAATGTGGATTTTTTTTTCCACACAGCGAACACAAACATGTAAGTTTTACTGTTTCTGCAGCATATGCAGCAATTTCCACACAGTCAGTATGGGTACAAACATTGCCTTTTTGTTTAATGATTATGTCTAGGCCATTATTTATGCTAAAAGGGATATCTTATTCATCTGTGATTAAGTGCATATCTCTGCTTTGGCACTGTTGGGCGGGGATGCATTTAATGCTAATCTCCTGAGCCCAAGTGGTGATCCAAAGGGAAAAAAGCATTTTATCTTCTAGAAATTCAATGAGGTGCCTTTCATAAAGATTTTGTCAGATAGCTCCCCAGGACCTGGAAAAAGCATCTTTTGATCTCTTAAAATCCATTTGACATTCAGCATCAGAGCACACGTGTGCCCTTTGGAAAGGGTAATGGCTGTAATTGAGCTGGGTGGTCAGGGCGGATGTGAACCCACGGCTACACCGCTGTCAGTGACACAGAGTTTGGTGGCTCAGGCCAAGGCCATGGCAGCTGCTCCCCCTGGCTCCAGCCTCCTGGGATTCAGCAGCCAGKAGCTCTGCCTTTTCTCTGACTCTATGAAATCTCAGTTTCAACTTTCTGTAATCCATTTTTGTATAATTAAGAGTGTGCCTGTTCACCACATTTACCCTTCAGTATTGAGCAGTTCCATCAATGGACGGCATATCCAAACCCAATGCTGAGAGTAGTTTCTCATTCCTCAAAATATATGGCATTAATTTGAGAAAAATTTCACTTTTTTTCTTTTTTCTATCTCACGGATGATGCATTCTGTAACCTGAGGTTTGCAAAAAATACAGAGAAAGCATTTACTTGTATTCGAAATTACATTTCCTTGTATAGAAAGAAAATGTTTCAAAACTTCCCCAGWACTTTCAATCCCACTTGAACTATTTGAAAAAAAAGAATCAATCTCTTCCAGTCAATTTAGCAAGTAAAATCTAGTCTTAGAATTCTCAAAAGCACCTATAATCTCTCACTTAATTGCAGCTAGATAGTTTTAGTAGATGCTCTGCTTTGTCTAGGAATTTTATGTGAAAAACATGCTSTTTTGGAGTCTCTGTATTTGTAACTCCACTTTGAAAATGTGTATCTAMAAGATTTTTCTGAAGATATTGGCTAACTAGAAAGCAAAGAGATCACCTTCTCTAGTTAAAAAAGAAAAACAAATAAATTAGTTTTCAGTCTTCCTTTTTATAAAGGTTTGAATACAAGGACACTCATCATCTGRATAAAAGTGTCATGTCAATTTGATGAGAATTTATAGAATTTCAAGCTTTTCCATACTTGCAATATAATCTGTTGTTTGTCATTGGGGGAAGACTCAACTAGAATTTGAAACTTCAAACACTGTTTTGCTCAAAAGCAGTAATATATTTATAGTTATTAAAGTTACTAATATACACTTAATAGTGGATCGGCTTCTCATGGGAAAGCTACAGATGCTTTCAGTCTCACAGAAATGTATCCAAAAAGACAACATGAAAGTAAATAATCCTATAAAGTCTCATTTAGGTTGGTGATTTTTTCCCCCCCCTTTTTATCTAGCATGTCTCCCTGTTTCCACCTTTATTGCTCTCCAAAGGGATTCAGATTCCCTTTGAATCTAATTTGAATTTCAGARGCTCCTAGGAGTTTGGAGTTGAAACCATGGAATATGTTATTTTGTTGAGTGGGGCAATTAATTGCAGTCTACTTACAATGGCCTTTTGTTCTTAATTCACTCAGGGGTTAATGGAAGCTCCTTCTAAAATGCTTTTCTTGTCCACAGCTGCTTGTCAGAGACAAGTCCTTTGTCCATTAAAGTCACACTAAGAATTCAGCAGGACATGAAAGGGATTTGGTGAAATTAGGAGGCAAATTATCCTTCTGGTTATGAAAGTGGGGAAGGACAGTCTGAACAGATACTGCCAGTATTCTGGGTGAAACTGATCCCATTTGGCCAGTTAAATTTTGTACTCTGTGTTGCTCATGGTAGATAGCAGTGGTTAAAAGCTTTGAGGGAAGCTTTATAATAAACTTATAAGTTTAAATCAAGCAATTTGTTAATTTTCACAATCAAACCCAAGCATTGGTTGAAGTGGGAAATGAACCAGTTCAAGGAACTTCATTCCCCTCAGCAGAAACAGAGGGAGGGATGAGCTGCACAAGACTGAAGGTGTGAGGAATGAGCAAGGTACGGAGGCTGCCTGTGCAGTTGCAGTGTGCATGTCCTGTTCCCATCCCATCCCATGCAGGCAGAGGCAGCTCCTGAGGCAGAGAAAAGGCAGCAGACCGTGCTGTGATGTGGCTGATTCCCTGAGGTTTCTCTGTGAGCAAGGCAGCCTGGCCAGGCTTTATGCTGCCTCTTGAGTGGAAAGGGGAGCTTGGAAGTGAAAACATGCCAGGGATCTACTGCAGTGGGGCCAGACATTYCTGCCCTTCACAGGAGGAGAGCTCTGTGGTATGCAGGGATACGCACTGGCATTCTGGTGACCGTGTTCTCCTCCCCCAGCACAGTGCCCAAAATTAAGGTTTCCTTGGTTTTTTGCCTAGCAACAGAAWTTTTCATTTTTGCTTTTATTATAATTATTTAAAGAAAGAAATAATACTTTTCTGACACAAACCTCTTGGGAATTACATCAACCATATGAAATATAAATACGTTTCCTCTCCCGTTGTATAAATAATGGATTAGGTTTTCACTGGAGAAGCTGAGAGTAGGATTTAAGGACAACTTGTGTAACTCACAAAGTAGGCTGTGGTGTACAGCAGCAGACTGTTATAAAACATGACACAGTAGGAAATGTGATTAATGTGTGATGGAAACCCCTTGGTAGATCAGGTCACTAAAGTATGGATCCTACCCTTGGTTTCTATTATGTTCAGTGAGCATCTGGACAGAAACAAACTGCTACCTGTTGTAGTATTATTTTATCCAGTTATGAGGGAGATTCAATCATGCAATTAATCATACAATAACTTTTCTGTTGTTTATGGAAGAAGAGCATTTGATGGTTTTTTAGGATGAAAACCAAGAATTTGAGTGTAAAAGTGAAGTACCATCCTTCCTTCAAGGGAGACATAAGTCTGATTTAGGGAGAACACCCAAAGCTGAGTGTGAACTCAGTGTCCCCATCCCAATTAGCAGCAGATGAGGAGCCCTCTGCAGAGCAGCAGCCTCTGTAGGAGCTGTGGGATGCTCACAGAATGCTGCCTGTTTCCTGGGGCCAGCCAAGCAAAACTGCCTGCTTGGCATGTGCTCCACTGGGCTGGTGTTTTGTCACCATTGCAAGACATCACTTTTGTAGAGAAGTAAATAAAAAGTGACTGCCAAATCCCCTAGCATGAGTTTTCTAAATCTGGTGTATCCAGACTCCTGATTCTGAATTGCATTAAGACCTCCCAGGAATTATAACCTGAAACAATTCAAGCTTCTGTTGATGCATAAACAGGCATGTTTATGAAAACAGAGTAGCTTGGATCTGTTTGTCCCTATTTTGACTGGTGATGAGCTAATTTTATTTAAAAACTTGAGTCTTTGCTCCTTGGTGCATGAAAGGGCAGAGTGAACTCAGTGGAGCTGAGATTTCCTGAATTGTAATTTTAGCCTTGACTAGTTTAGGGAAGCACACTAGGTTGGTCTGAAGTTGCCGTGACTTTTTTCCAGTTTTCTGAGCCAGAATTTTTTCATTATATTAATGCAGGGAACATTTACAAAGTTGTAGGACTCTGCAACCTGTAATTGATATTTCCTGTGATTTTTGTTCCTTTTATTTAGTTTGACAAGGTTTATTAGTCAAGATTTGAGGAAAAATTTATCAGCTTTCTTTTCTTTTCTTTAGCTGAACTCTGTCAACACTGCATTTGTTGTTTACATATTTACCATTTGAAAACTGATACTACAGCAAATTATCTAAAAGTAAAATATATTCTCAGTGTGATTTATTTTTAATGAATCATAGAATGGCCTGSGTTSGAAGGGAATGGAAAGATCATCCAGTTCCTACCTCCCTTCCATGAACAGGGGCAACTTCCACTCGACCAGGTCGCTCAAAGCCCCATCCAATCTGGTTTTGAGCACTTCCAGGAATGGGGCATTCACCACTTCTCTGAGCAACCTGTTCAAAGTTGGGAGGGACAGCTTTGTTTTGTGTGTACTGAAAGGAGAAAATAGTTTTGGTAATGGAGCTTTGGTGAACCTTACTTACATGAGAGCAGAACCAAAAATCAACATAATGGGTTTCATAAAGAAAATCTATCTTAAATCAATGTGCTCAGAATATTTAAATACTAATTCTGATAAATAGCTAAGACATTCATTAAATGTGCTCTATATTGTAGGAACTTAGTCACATTGTGAAAAAATATTAAGCTGCTTTAAAAATAAAATTTGTCTGTCAGAGTGTTCACAGGAAAACTGGATTTTCTTTGAGGGATTTRTGTGTATATAATGTATTTCTTATGAAAAATTTAAGGCACTAGGACAGATCTCTCAATTACGTGCAGAAACACTTCGCTTTTTATTTACAAGTTATTTTTATTAAAAAAAGGGATTGTTAAAAAAGGAGCTTTTTTTCTAATTTCTAAAGATAACCCTTTTTCTGACAATCCTGCTTGCCTCCTTTGAAGGGCATGTTGTTCTGCTAAAAAYTGCAAGAATGTCAGAAATTCTGGGGTGTTACTGCTATTGCTCCCTTAAAACACGAGTGATTCTTTGGARTAAAAAACTTTTGAAATAAAACTCAGGGCTTAAGCTCACAAAACTTGTCTCTAGGGTTCTGCCTATGTCACCTTGTCCAAATCATTAAATACTCATCCTGGGAGATGCATTTGAGGGCACTGCACRGGTGATGGGACCTGTGCTGTTTGTATTTCACCTTCTCTGTTCTAAGTGGACCAGCAGCAATTGAGCCATCAGAGGAATTTGGGCTGCTCTTTTACACAAGCCTCTGAAGACAAAATTATTCCCACTTTCAAAARGACAGAGCCATGAACTGTTTCTCTAAGCTTTGTTTGAAGGAACCAAAGCTTTCAATAATGAAGAATCTAGGCAGTCCCATTTATGGTAGAAATCCCTGTTTTGTTCATCCAAGTGGTTTGGGGTTTTKTTAGGCTGCTTCACTTTGAAATTTGGGCCATCTGAAGGAAATTTGTGTGTTGTTTACAGGTGTTGCAGCCTCTTACAAACCCAGGGACAGGGCCCAGCGGGTTCAGAGTMTAAGGCATAGATCAACCCATTGCTATTAACTCCATGGAGCAGATGACGAGAGAATAGCTCAGAGAGGATTGTATGACCTACATTTCCATTGAATTTCTCACCATGTTTGCTGTGTCACATGCTTAACCTGGTTAGCCTGTTTTTAACTGTTCTGTTYCTGCAGTTCTTTTAGAACGTGTAATGTAATACGTGTAACCTCTTAAACATCTCAAGTTGTTTGTAATTTAGGCTTTGGAAACATCTCCCCACGCACACAAGGTGGAAAGATATTCTGTATCATCTATGCCTTACTGGGAATTCCTCTGTTTGGTTTTCTCTTGGCTGGTGTTGGAGATCAACTTGGGACAATCTTTGGAAAAGGAATTGCCAAAGTAGAAGATACCTTTGTTGTGAGTATGCTGAYTGCCTCGTCTGGTTGTTTTGCTGCTTGTTCTGAATTTCACGAGGGAAATGAAAAGCCTGGAAAGCTACAGCTCATTGTTGCAATCAGATGAACAGGAAAAGGTAGGAAGGACTTGGCACAGTCTGAACTTGCTGCTGAATATCTCCGAGAATTGGGTGAAGACACATCCCCTAAACTGATTATGGTTGGGAAGAGGAATGAGATCCAAAGAATTTTATTTTTGTTCTGCCCTTGTTACTCGTAAGTTTTCTGTGATGCTCATCCTGAAAGGTTATATAGATTGTGGTAAGAAACGTATTCCCTGAGTTTTCTGAAGCAGTGAATGCTTAATAACCAACTTTGTGGCTGTTCACATCAGTACTGGAAGTATTAGGACTGATTTTCCACATCAAGCTGTACCCTTGCAAGCAGGATACATTTTCTGTATGGAAAGGGTCTAACATGACTTTATTTTTGATGCAAAGCAAAGGGGGCCTGTGCTGAGTAGTCTTATGCAAGAGGCAAACATRAGCCTGAAATCTTTTTTAGAAAAGGCATTTTTGGCTTTGAAACATTGGTTCATGTCCAGACAAGATACTGGTGAATAACAGAGATTTCAATTGAGATTTGTCAACAAAAGGCAAGGACATTCCATAAGAACATTTTATAATTTCTGTGTTTTCGCAATTGATTTTTTTCTTCTTAAAATGATCATCTGAGATCAATTTGTGTCTCTTTTTTGCTCATAGGAATAATGGTTTTCCTTTTTAATAATGGATGTATCCATACAACAAGAATGCCCCAATGTCAAAAGCAGTGTCTTCCCCTCTTTTGACAATATCTGAGTGAAAACAATGATCTACATTTYGCAGTCTGGAACACTCCTGAATTCTGTTTATTAGTTTGCCTAAAGAAYTGGGAGATGCTGATAGATCAGAGCAGGGAATTTTATGTTGCCACAACACAATCTGTTACTCTAATTTAGGTTACAAAAGCTTGACCTTGGTCATACTGACTGTAAACACAGTTTCCACTGAAAGTTAAAGAAAACATCCATTGTGAACAACATAATTTTATTTTCAGTTGATTTCTGTGAAATTTTCTTGTACAATCCCTCCTTTTAGGTTGAACCAACATGGATTACATGGATGAAAAATGTCAAATTGGCTGGGCATGTAAAATGGGACTTTGCAAGGGTCTGTTCTAGCTTTAGTACAGTTTAGAAAAAAAATGTTATTAGCATACACAACAGCTAAATGATGTGGCTCATTAAATCTGCAGATGGTGTCAAGCTGGGGAGACAACTAAAAGTTGGAGGAACAAAATGATGTTAAAATTTTTGAAAAACAGTCTGACTAGATAGGATTGAATTCAGGCAGGACAAATTCAAATTAATATATGAAGAAATAATAAAATATGCAACTACATGTCAGGAAACAGCTGTCTAGGTACAATTTTATAGAAATGTTCTATGAGCTCTTGATGTTAACGTGCTAACATGGGTCAAGGTCCCAGTGTTATGGGAATGCATTCATCACAGGTAAAACTGTAAATAGGCAAAGCATAAGAAAGGATCCTTCCATTCTGTTTTGTGCTATTTATTCATGTCTAGTTTTGAGTACARCACTTAGTGAAACATGGGCTARTTTGCTGGTGCCAAKGGATAGCAAGAAARATAGGAAKGGGGAAGAAAAGGAAATTAATATATTTGGTTTAAAGAACATGTGACTCAAAAACACCTGTGAAAGTTTGCTGGAAGGAGAAAATYAGCAATTTCTTTATTTGTCTTGGATAAGACCATAAATAGTACACTTAAAATGAAGGACTAGAGATGTAGGTTAAGCATTAGGAAAACTCCCAGATCACAAGAGCGTGATCACATGTAGCCTGGCCAGTAATGTGCTTGCAGTGGCTTCGGTGGGGTTGTCTTTGGGAAGGTCTGGAAAAAGGTGATCTCTTTCATCCCTCCCARCCCTGTTGTGTAGGATTTTATTTAGCTGATTATTTTATTACAGAAACTGTGTGGTTAAAATTCACCTTATTTATCTGGTTATTTTTCCAAAATTAGAGAAATCGCACGTGCCTGCACAACTTGCAACTCACTTGAATATCTGGACTCCCCTCAAAACTTCTATCATCAGCTGTTAGAATGCTATACATGCTACTCACCCAGRACATCCCCATGAAGAGTCCAGCCCTGCCCTGCATTTACTGCTGCCAAATGTTTCCTAGAATAGTCATGTTTGCTTGGAAACCCTTTCAGGATAAAATTCTGCTTGAACTTTCCTGTTTGTTTGGGAATTGTAATGCACTGTGCTCTAGAGCTATGTAGTGCACACCAGGGGTGATGGGTGCTTGTGTTCACTGGTGCAGTTTTATTAACAATGGGTTTCTTCTCTTTCCCCTTCCCTTTCCAGAAATGGAATGTGAGTCAGACAAAGATTCGCATCATTTCAACAATAATATTCATACTGTTTGGCTGCGTGCTGTTTGTTGCTCTTCCTGCAGTTATATTCAAGCACATAGAAGGCTGGAACACACTAGATGCAATTTACTTTGTGGTTATCACTTTAACTACCATTGGATTCGGTGACTATGTTGCAGGTAAAWTTTTTTAAATAACTCTTTATCTTACAATATTTTGCACAGTGATGTTTATTTTGCTTTTTTTTTTCTTATTTCTGGGACGCATAYGTCTCTCTTGTGGTGCCTCTCTCCCAGTTTTATCCTTCGTCATTCATGTGTTGGCGCTTGTCCTCGTTTTGGTTGATGTGACAGTGTAGAGATAGGAGGAGGGACAGTAAACCCATGGTGCATGTCTGCTTACTGTTTTTTATCTTCCTAGACTATTAAAAATTAAGTAAAGTATCATTTAGGTAGGGATTTTGTTTTATTTTTCTTACAGGTTGTGAAGTGCAAGCACTAACAGAGCATTTTAATCTGAATATTTCTTTTCAGCTGGAGCTCTTTTAAAAGCCTCACCCTGTGAAGTTATATAACAAGTTTTGCATGCATCCCTTACCTTTCAAAATGTTCCAGAGCTCTCTTTCTGCCATTGAAATGTCTGTATGTCTGCTGGATCCTTCTTCTGTGATTCTTTGTTACTCAGTGCAGTTTGCCCATGTGTTTTTTGTAACGTCRGGAAAAGTTTTAGCACTACCTGTAGACAATGTGTCCAACTTTTATGGTTCTATTAAGCTGAATTGGTTGCAAATAACTTTGACATACTGAGCTAAAAAAAGCTTGGGCCAGTTCTCTGTGTCAGCCTTTTTCTTGAAAAGGCATTAGAGGTGTTTTTGTCTTGAAGGCAGTAATGGGATTGGTCTTGTCACTGGCCAAAATTTTTCAGGCTTGTGAGGTCCAACAAAGACCTCTAAAATATCATAACTGTGTGACATATTTGTAAAAGATTTGGGTAAAATGGGGGTAAATTTAGTTGTTGCTGAAGATACTAAGCTATGCAAGTAGTCTGAAAATTAAGGTTGCCTGAAAGCTGCCAAAGATTCTTGTAAATTATAGAACTGAGCTGTAAAATAGCAAATCAAGTTTGTTTTTACATAGTTATTTATGATGTTTCCAAATGTCTTTCTRTGTGTCTTGACTTCTGCCTTTCCCTTTTCTTTCCCATATTCTTTTGCTTATTTTCATTTTGTCTTCAGAATTTGGGATTCTGGTCAGACACTAACTAGCGCGAAATAAAAAATTTATGCTGTTTCYAAGTCAAGAGTCTGGGTGTTTTAGACTTTCGTTCCTGAAGGGTACGTGTACGACAGGGAATAAAAATGACAGTGTATAAAGGCCTGGTTATATTTACTGTAAAGCATTATGTGAAATGGCCCACTTGGCTCTAACTAGAACACTGAGTACATTCATCATTATTCCCATTATAAATTTTCATAGACTTTTCTATTTGTAGACCATTTGATACCATAATTTTTTTCCTACATCATCTGCTTTTTAATTTTACCAGGAAATACTTTCTCTTGCTGCAGAATGTCCTTGAATTATATTGTTCTATAGCTGATGGCCTTTTATGGTTCACTTGATAGAGGTTCTTTATTTAATTTAAAATCCTGCTGTAAATCCATTATTTCAAAGCATCAGAAATGTTTTCTAGTTTCTTTGAGTAACGTGCATAAGGCTTGTATTTTAAGTGCAATATGTTATTGACTTGAAGTTTGAGTATGTGGGAATGGGATTTGTACTTGCAGAGACAATGCTCAAGAGAACAGAGTGAGATGGCTGTCTCCATCAGAACTGGGACATTAAAATTCCCCCAGGACTATGTCTTGTAACAGATGAAGTTGATAATATTATCACCTGTGGATGATCTAAAATACTGTGGTTCTGGCGGGTGACTTAAAGGATTTCTCAAAAATGTCCATTTGTTTTCTTTGCAGTACATAATTGGCTGGTTGAATAAAAATTCTGAAAAATAGATAAGGTATTCATTGACTATGCTTTGCATTGTGGAAGTTTACAGCCATTAGTGTTTATGTAGGTACAGAACTATTTGAAGAAAACTGGCATTGCAAGTTCTCAATGGAGCTGATAGAATTTGTCCTCAGAGCCAGGCTTCCCTATTAATTTTGAGGAAGTGTGCAGASGTTTTTGCACCTTAAAAAAAAATAATTTTCTTCATGATTTTTTGGTTTGCTTKTTTTTCTTTTAGGTAAGTCATAACTACTGAGCAGACACTCAGGGCCACTTTTGATACTTTTGTGGCAGGCTGTCTGGAGAATTCTCCTTGAAGTTTAGGAAATCTGAGTGTCACAAATGGGACAAACATGAAGAGTTAAGGCATGCAATGTTATATAAGGCAGTAAAAGAGTTGGGCATGACAGAATATTGGAGTTCTAGATCATGCTGGTCTTGTTTCTGATATGCCATGGCGAGGCAAAAAGCAGCAGACAGAATGTTGCTTAGTGCTTAGATGCAATGCATTTTTAAAAACCCCTCACACTGGCATTAATTTATTCATTTTTCTGAGATTTTTCCCCTTAAATAATATTTACAGTGAAAATTGCCTTCTTCCATTTAGCATTATAGTGAAATCTAAAGCATAATGGTGGGCAGTGGTACTCTGATTTGCAATTTTCTTAAAGTGTACTTTTAGCAATAGAATTCAAATTGGTAATTCTTTTAGCCCTCTGGAGACCCATGTGATAATCCACAAGCATGGGTCAGTTTTGGGCCATAAAGTTCCCTCAACACCCCCAAGTTCYGGTCTGTTTGAAAACTTTCAAGTCTTTTTTTTTTCTGGGGACTGTCATCTCAGAGAAAAAAAAACCCTGTAAGTTTACAAGCCCTACATACAAAACCCATGGTTGTGTTAAGATATGTGTTGTCATGTAGGGAAACACTTACAACACCTGTCATTTTTTCACTGTTATGAAATTTGCTGCTTTCTTGTGCCACTGCAAGTAAGAGTGGGAAAAAAAAAAACTTCTGAAGAACTTTCAGAAGATAAAGGACAGAGAGTTCGTTGATAGCTGTGCCAAAAGGGAGCCAACAGAACAACCTGGGATTCAGGAACAYGATGTATCATTGGCTATAGTACAGGTTGTTGTATTAGAAATTCTTTTAGTTCTCCAGAATTTTTTTAGAACTCTGTTCTTATTTGTACTGGAGACCATGTACTCTATTCCCAGGCACCAGGGTGCCAAAACATTCACTTTGGTAGTCAGAGTCAGTTGTTATTTGGAGCCTGTGGAAATTTCAGCTGGGRTTTCCATCAGCAAGAGAAGCCTTAAGGCAAACATAAAAGACTGATCACTCCTGGTGTATGCAAGGAAGGAAAAGATGAAGACTCCCTGTAATGCATGTTCAAGAAAATATATGAACTGTATTCGCAAAAACTGGACTGCTTTTCTGTCTTAAGAAATTACTTGATTTTTCTAATTCTGGAGTTGTTGTTTTTTTTTTGTTTTGTTTTGTTTTTGTATGGAGGGAAACTTTTTTTATTTGAAGAAAGATTATTGTAGCTTTTCACAAAAAGAAAAAAAGGAAGAAAAGCTGTACTACAGTCTGCACTGCCTTATGAATACCAGAACATGGCCAAACATCCCTTTTCYTGTTTTCAAGAGAAAACATTGACTTTAACAGGACAGAAGAAAACCCAGCCATATTAATATCTTGGGAAAGAGAAAAAGAAAYCTTCTCATGTTAAATGTGTCATGATTTCAGTACAATGAAAGATATTGGGTGGTGAGGTTAGCATTGAGACACATGAATAAGTGTATATTTGACAATATTTTGTTCACATGTACAGATAAATCCTTTAACTTGCAGCWCAGTTTGGAAGGTATAGTCAAATATTATTAATGGCATTAATCTAGGAGGTTTCAGATCTAAATTAGATGACATGTCCAAAACTTGACTGAATTAAGTAGAAGGCAAAGGGAAAAAAAAAAAAAAAAAAAAAAAAAAAAAAAAAAAAAAAAAAAAAAAAAAAAAAAAAAGAAAAAAAAAAAAAAAAAAAAAAAAAAAGAGTGTATCAGTAGTCTGTTTCACAGTGGAGCAAAATGATGATACATGTCTCAGCTGGTCCAGTGAAACCAGTCACAGAATTTTCTAAGTCTTATTTTAAGAAGGTATTCCAACTCTTTTATTACTTTTGTGGGGGGCTGTGTTATGTTCAAKCTCTGATTTTTAACTCACTGCTTTTTTGCTGTTTCATTATGGAGTCGWCTGTGATGTGTTGCCACTCTAATACAGATTGGCTCTGCACTGTGTTTTGTGGCCAGAGACCTGGTTTGTAGAGAGCTGAGATGTTTTAGTCTCATTAAATGTCACCAGACTGGGGCACTTGACCCGGTGGCCATAGCAGCCCAGCTGATGTGCTGTTGCTGTGCGATCCCACGCACCAGCAGAGAGAAATCTGTCTTGCTGAGCCAGGGGTGTGTCCAGCATCCTGGAGGAAAGCTGTGTGCTCTCCCACAGGCTCCATGTGTTTTTTTGGCATTTGGAAGTGTTCTTTGCCCCCTCGTGTCTGCAGCAGGGGCTCTCTGGTGTGACCCACGCTTTCAGCTGCAGTCAGAACGCTGTCTTGCCTGATGTCAGTGTAGGACAGCGTGTGAGGAGCGTTTYAGATCTGTGCTCTGTGTTCTGAAGTAGCTTTCCATTTCTCACTGAGTGGCATCAAGTGGCTCATATGGCCCACTTACCTTCCATCTCTGACAGTGCAACACTGCCTTGTCCYGAACCCTCTGCGCACCCACATCTCCACACAAGCTGGTCTTTCTCTGTCCCTTTCTTTTGCAGTCCTCAGAGGTAATTACTTTCAAGCTGCAGGGCTCAAATGAGGGAAAAATGACATTTCTGGACTAAGCATGTTCATCAAGTCACAACAGGGATGGCGGACATGGTCATTCTGCAATTAAAATTGAATTAAGTCATATTTTTCTATTCAGAGTAATTTGTACTGCTGATAAAAAAAAAAATAAAAAAAAACAAAAAAACACCTAGATGTTTCCTTGTTTGCAGTGCCAGCTTTTGAATAACCCAGAAATTTTTGCTGGTATGGAATTAAGATACTCAATGTTGACAGCACTTTCTATTCTCTCCTTCTATTTTTGAAGTAAAAATGCAAAGCCAACCAACTTCACAGAAATAATTGCATGTTTCTATTTTGAGATGRTTAGATGTAGAAAGAATGGGGGAGAGGCAACAGTGAAGAAAATTATTTAGTTTAAAGGTATTTGTTTTATGTAAAAAAGCAAAAGAGATATATTTGTAATCCTGATATTTTATCTGAGGGACCGAAACTGTTCTAAAGTACCCCTGAAATATTCTCTAATGACTTTCTTCACTAAAACAGAGTTTTTCCAYCTCAGTGAGGAATATGTTTGGGCCATTGAATCACTTTTTTTCCAAAACATAGTTTGAAAATCCCAAATAAAAATTAGTTAGCAGATGTTAGAGTGGTGGCAGCAACAATACAATAGCCTGTGATGAAGATGGATGGGAAAACTCTTTGATTTCTCATAGATTTCAAGCTACTTTAGGTGAAATCTTTACCACAAAATATCTTGGTGATAAACTGTGGCTTCTCTCAGCAACAGATTACGGAGTGAGACTGATAGATTTCTTATTTATTGTGGTTTTAACCTATTTTGGGTAGAGGTTAAAGAAGGCTGGGAAAAGTTTTGTCCCTCAGCCCATAAAATTGGTTTTGCCAATCAACAAAATTAATCTTCTGCCTTCTCAGCATTTTACTTCCTAGAGGGCTGCATAAACCAATTTTCTTTGCAAAAGGAAGAAGATGGTGTATCACATTGATATGCTTTTTATGGTGTTGCCCATAAAATCCTTGGATTATCTCATATAGTTCAGAACAAGCACATTTAACTATGCACACTCAYACCCAAATTCATTCATACCCATTTAAGTGAATTTGGTAGTTAATTAATTTTTTTAGTTTAAATTCAGTACAGTTGAGTTGTGATTACATTTCCCTATGAAATCCTATTTAATGACATTCCCAGGTAACTGCAYTATGGCAGTTTGAACATCACAGGAGACAGCAGTTATCTCAGGACAAACATCCTCATGTATGTCTCTCTCTCCCTGAGATTTGATTAAATTGCAAAATCACCCAAGGAGTCCTTGAAATTCAGAAACTCAACAGATAATAAAGGTTTTAGTTGTGAAGCCACATCCTAGAGTTTTTTTCTTTGGATACCTTTTGTCCTTTTAACTTTAGGARCACTGAACTCCTTTGGGCATGGCTAGATGGAGCCCTCTCCTGGCCAGACAGCATTGAAAACTTGGTTGAACATGAGTATGTCCTAACGCTGCCCCAGTGATTAACTTTGCTGTAAATAATATAAGTATTAACTGTGAAGGAAATGCTTCCTGCACACTGGAAGCGTTAGGTTCCAGTTTCAGTTTATAAACATAACATCAAAAATTAAAAGCCAACCATGTGAATGCTTTCTATAATGCTTTCTCATGCATTGTATGAGCACTGAAGAAGAGGATGAACCACCAAGTGTGGCCCATTACTAGAGCAAAGACATAGTGGTAATCAAACATTTTGTGGATTACAACAAATTTCTCTAACATACTGTTTTACTGGACTGAAATGAGATGGRTGTTGTTAATAAATCATTTAATGTTTTGTATGCCTTGTGCTGTGACAAACTCAACACTTTGGTGGCTGGATGTCTTCTGCTCCAAACAGAGCCCTGTCTTCTACCTTTGCTTGGGACTACAAAGACATCAAAGTCCATCCACTTTCACAATGTGGATTTATCTCTTGGATAGTTGAGTAAATCTTTGCTGTTCAATGCTATGTAAGAATAACAAAATTTCTATCTGTGAGGGCTTCCATATAAATATAGCCATCAGTAAAATTCTTTGTRATTTGCATGCAGTCTTTGTGATAATACAGCTAAGTAAAAACATTACTCTCCATGAGAGTTGATCTCATTACTGTAACAAGGTGCTTGATATTTTGGGGGCAATTTTCCTTTGATTTGTTTCAGAGTAGGGTGCAGCTACAYTAAAGCAAAGCATTATGTTCCTTCACAGCCTACTTTGATGTGTCTGAGAAGGTTTTACTGCAGAGTCTCAGTTGTGGGCAGATACACACATCAAACTTCTTTCGGCAGCCCAAATGAGAAGTCTGGTTTTATTTGTTGTAACACAGTTGAATTACAAGTTTAAGGCTTCTGTTTTATTGCATGGCAAGATGTGAAAAGTGAGTTATTTGGTGTTGCCAAGAGCTCTGGATGAACATAACTCTTTTGTGTGAAAATAAGACATCTGTTCTTTATAGCTGCATTATACCTGAAAGCTCTATTACAGACACCCCTGAAATTCATCCTCTTTTACTTTAACACTGCAAAGGAGTGACTGCTGCTTAAGGCAGTGGGATCCAAAACTGCTGCCTTCAGCTGACTTCTCTTTCATCCACCTTTTTTTGTTGGGTATTTTCAGTTCAAATCCCTGCACTATGGTTTCCTTCTGCAAAATGGAGAAGATCGTGTTTCCCTACCCACCAGGGATGCTTGCTAATGCAGATGTTAGTCTTCCTTCACTGAGGCTAAAGGTTTTATATAAGTATTGAGATGTTTTGAAGTTCTTGCAAAAACCAGATTTCTCAGGATATGAACATGTTGCATGTTTTGGAATGATACTTAAAATCTGGTACAGCAGCATTATTTGGAGCAGGTGGGAAGTCATTCATTCAAGCTGTCTTCAATGGCCCCTATCTTAAATGATAGTACATCAGAAGTTGAATCAGTTTGTGCTTATTCAATATTTATTATTAGTGGYTAGCAGTCAGTCTAGAGTTTGCATACTTGAGACGTCACTTTCAAGAGTGAACTAAGTTATATGATTTGTTCAAATTCAACAAAATACTTTGCTAGGAATTTCTGCATGGGTCAAAATGCAGAAGGTGTAAGAAATTTACTTTTTTTTTTTCCCTAGGAAAATTACTTTTAAAACATCTTTGCCCTTATAGCTATTAAGTCTGATTTAATTTTAACTGTATTGTTTTTCAGGAGGATCAGATATTGAATACCTAGATTTTTACAAGCCAGTGGTGTGGTTCTGGATCCTTGTTGGGCTTGCTTACTTTGCAGCTGTCCTCAGCATGATCGGAGACTGGCTAAGGGTCATATCAAAAAAGACAAAGGAAGAGGTAAGAATATTTTGAAAGGGGAAGAAATAYTTTTAAAAAACTTTGAATAGAAGCCAGGTGAATTTATAGCTGCTTTTGCTCTAAGGGCACGAAGGTGAAAGCTGTTTATGTATGAACTGTATGCTGCAGCTYAGTATGTAGCCGTCCATTCAAACATACAGTGTTTTATTTTCRCATGTCTGCGTAGAAAATGAGATTAAATGTGTTATTAAATTAAGAGTATATGCATAGCTGCACCTGATTTATTGGGAAAAAAATACCTTAAACTACTGTTCTAGGCAGTAGAATGTCAGCCTTAATTTTTGGAAGCAAAAGTCATTCTGCTCTGTTTCTACACATGCAGGTATACAAATAAAAGTACTAAGTAGTTATATTTGATATACCATGCTTTTTTGTGGTAAGAAAATAAATGTTTTATATCATGCAGGTATTGGAATGAGTTACTTAAGTATCCCTGGGTGTACTTTGCCAWAATATCTTCCACATTATTGCTTGGTATTTATAGTCAGGTATATTGCTTTCAATTTAAATATGTTTTCACTTGCAAATGTGTATTTATTTTTCCAATGATACAACAATATTTTACTTACAATTTTGTCATTTAAGAAAATTTCCTGAGTTTAAAAATGTTAGGGGGTAAATAAAATTTCCTTCGATTGTAGCGTGCTTAGTTCAGGTTTTACTGGAAGTCTGAGRAATTAATTTTGTTTGAAGCAACATATTATTTCCCTCTAATTTAGCTTGAGTTCCTTTGCATGCATCAGTTGATTTATGCTACTCAAACATAAAAACTCTAACTTGTTTTTGATGGAATGAATATGTTGGCTACTGTGCAGTGGCCTGCTACTTGCATTGTTTTAAATTGCTTTCCTAGCTGCAGGGCACGGTATCAGTGCCTTGTTATATTCCTGGCATTTCTTGAGTTCTCTGCTCTGAAGGATGGCTTACCCTGCACACTTTCACCAACTGCAGCCCCTCAGGGTGCCTGCCACCTTCTGAGCAGGAGCAGGGGTACTGCTGGCAGCAGGCAGGAGGATGGGAGCCAGGCTCTTGGGCAGGATTAAACCTGCTTTGGGAAGAATGTGGGGTGGGAAGCCCTTTCCCATTGCCCTTGCTGTGCTCGTGGCTTTGTGGTTGGAGACAGCATTGTGACAGGTCTGCTGTGAGTACACTTTTAGCAGGCAATTCATAACCACTTAGCCTTGAGGCAGAGGACAATATTTATTTGAACAGTTTCAGTTCAAGAGCGTCCTCTTTTGCCACATGCTGTAAATTTGAAAGGATATTTATGACTTCCTTTCCACGATGATCTTTACTGGTGCCCTCCACAGAGAGGGAGCACCAGGTATCACTTGGGAGCTCCCATTTGCAGGTTCAGCAGGATTTTTCCATTCAGGTTTCTAGAAAAGCCCTGAGGGTACCTTTCAGAGCCAACCTTCATGGCTTACACAGGCTGCGGGGAAAGCAGCGAATCGYTTCAAATGCCAGGAACCTCCGTCCTTGTGCTTTCTTAYTTTGAACTTCAGCATTAGGTTGGTTTTGCCCATTTTTTGCCTCTGAAGTAGGAAGAAGCAGAACACTGGAACAGGCTCSCCWGGGAAGAGGTRACAGCACCAAGCCTACCWGAGTCCAAGAAACATTTGGACAATGCTCTCAGRCACATGTTGGAATTTTTATGCAGGACMAGGAGTTGGACTYCAGTGATCCTCWCAGGTCCGTTCCAACTCAGGGTATTCTGTGATTCTAAGCACGGTGCTTCCTCTGTGCACTCTCCTGGTGTCTAACTGCTCTCAACTTGGGGCATTTCCTAAATTGTCTTTAGTTTCCTTGGGTCACTTGTGTCTGGATGTTTTGGAAAAAATATGATATGACTGAGGCACTATGATTTTAGACTATGCGAATATATTCTCTGGGTTGTTTTTGCTGTATTTTGTCAGACACTGTTGACACATTTTAGTTCTTCACACTGCTTCCTAGAATGTATCTGATCTTTGACCTTCATTTTCTCATACTCTTTTTTTTTGTAATCCAGACATCATCCTATACAGAGACCTTAGTCAGCTTTATAGTCAAGATACTATATAGCACAYTGAGGCTTTAATCTTATAATGAAGACAATCTATTTAGAATGTTTGAAATTTGTRGCATCTTGTGAAGATGTTTTAATATAGACTAATTTTGGAAAAGATTTAAAGACACTTGAATTGAAGAAATTTGAGAATACCTCCAACACATCAAAAGCATTCCTATTTTTATCAGGGAAAATTGTTTGCCAGGTCATGCAGCACGGTGCAGTGCCGAGCTCTCTTTTCTCAGGCACTGGGAATGTGTAACATATCTTTTCATTCTTTCTCACCTTTATAGCCTAAACAAGCATATTAATTTTGTCTACAGAAAGGAAAACCTCATTCTTCAGATATGTCCGAATTCTCTTGGCTGARGCAGGTATTGGGAATTTTGTTGTGTACAACTCTCATGTGTATTAKGTTAAAGACAGACATAACATAATTGGTTCCATTTGTTCAATTAATCATATCTCTGATGGTCAGAAATCTCCCTCCCTACTTCTTAACCCATTCCTCAAGCGTGTGTGAGAATTCATCACAGGAATAAAATGCTTTAGCAGTTTTGAATTCTATAGTTTAAAAAATGGCAGAGGCCACCAGTTTGAGAATTGAATTATGACRTACCATAAGTTGTGTGCAATTTAGAAAACTTTGAAAAAATTAAATTCTGTGTTCTAATGAAAYTGTAGGGAGAAAGTTATATAAATATATTGCATTTTGTTATTTGGCTACAAGCATTATACAAATGCTGACTCTTTACAGGTTTCATTTTATGACAAAACCTGCTGCTCTTAGCTCATGCTTGCTATCTGCCTTGGAAAATGTGAGTGAGGATGCTAAAGCAGTTGAGTGGAAATGTACTTATCAAGTCTCTTCTATGCCAGCAGAATCCTGATGAGACTGAATTTCTTGTATTTTTTTCAGTTAAACCTAGATTTGCAGTGGGCTGTTCCAGCTTCTGGGGATGCAGATTGGAGCAGAGGAACCTCTCTGKTGCTCCAGTGTACATGAGTGCAATGAAAAACCCCCTTTCAAAGCATGGGGTGTATTTTTTAAACTGTTTTAGGGAAACTTTCTGTCAGTCCTCGGGGAAAGAGCTCCCTGTCCCTAAAGGTAGCCTTTGAAGTTGGAAACAATGTTATATCCTAAAACCTATTGAGMTACAGAGCCCATGATAAAACTGACAGAACTGTAATTAATGCACTCCAAAAACTGAAGCAGCTTAATGTATTTCCTAGGAAATAACATGATGAAAATTTTCCTTCATGAAATTTATGGGGATTATGGCTACCAACACATACATGTAAATAAGATTTTGTACGGGATTTCTATCCTACTTTTCACAAAAACCCAGTAGTCTAGCATGTTTGAGATGCTGGGGGGAACAGATCATTCAGTAGCAAAGTCTAGAGAATTTTGCCAGAGTCCAGAATGAAGACAGAGAAGTTGAAAGGGTTGAAAAGACCTTCATTGTTTCCCCTCACCGACCAAAACTATATATCCTCAGAAGTAAATCTCTTTTGATAKGCAGTGATAATCTCTTCTTTGCCTTTTCCTGTAGTCTGTGATTAAAAKTATCAATAAATATCAGTATATTTAGGGTATGAAGGGAAGTCCCTCTAATTCCAGGGATGGAGCATATTGATAATGAATATCCCCTAAAATCTATAGTTCTATTAATGTATTTTTAATACAGTTGTATTGTTCTTTGAAGCAGTACAGGGAGGTAATAATGCATTTCACTGTTTCAACAAAATAAAATATTATCTTTTTCAATGTACTACCACAAAAGCTTGCCATATGAGAGTGGGTCTGAGAGAAAAAAAATCTGATCAGATATGCACTAATTCCCAATACTGATGTATTTTGATATTAAAATCCAGATAACCAGCATGTCAGTCAGTTGCTCAGGTGGCTTTTGTCTCCTGAAACACTCAGGAGAATTTTGAATGCATCAAATAGGGAGGGAAGTGAAAGACAAGTAGAGACAGAAGTGGGAGTTTAAGAAGGATAGATCTGCTGCTGGAAGCAGTTCATACAGTAAGATAGATGAAATGTCAGAAAGTCACTGGAACATGCTGTGTGCTGTAATCTTAAGTAGGCGATCTGTCTCTGAAGTTGAGCTTCAGCTGTACTATCTTGCCTTAAACTCCCTCCTCTTCATTATTCTCTAAACTCTGATTACTCAGAGTGCTTTTAAAGTCTTCTGATTTTAGTCTCTTTGAAAGGTAAATTTTCAGCAGGATTTTTTTCCTTGTAATATTCTTTCTGTTGCTTCTGTATGAAGCAGCTTCTAAATTCAAGCATTTTCAGGAAAAATGCCTACCCAAACAACAACCTGAGGCATTTGGGGCTACAGATCCTGGAGGAACCTGTTCTGTCAAGGYATATCAGGAGTCCAGGTGACTGACCTATGTTAGACCTCACCTCAGTTTGGACAAGTGGTTTTTCATGCTGCATGGCTGTCTTTTGAATTAAACAATATGGATCCAGGTTTAAAGACCAAGCCTAAATTTTTGTGAGAAATAGCACCTTCCGTTCTTGCGGAAATTCAGGAGGCAGTTGTTACATCTGATATTTATAAACAAATTCAACAAATTTGACTCATCTGAATCATCATKCAGTTTAATCTTCTTGGCACCAGTGACAGAGCTGTCACTCAAGTGTCAAAACAGAATTAGACTTGTCATGATGATGCCATGGAGATTATTGCAATTCCTATATTTGTTGCCTTTTTATTAGCTTCAGGCTAAATACGCCCACAGCTAATAAGGGTCAGCATAAGGTCTCTCAGCATAATGGTCTCTTGAGACCATTTCTCATATCCCCCAAAGAGGAATCCTAAATATAGGCTGTATGCATGAAAAGGTGAAAAAAATGAGTGGACTCAAATGAGAAACTGTTTTGAAGGGTTTTTGCCCTCCAGGCAAACAAATTGTTCCTCAGAGGGCTGTGTAGTGAGGGTGTATGGCCAAAGAGAARGAAGAAGTTGTTCAGTTGTTCAATGAACTTTTGACCTGGCTCTCCCTGTTTCAAGGAACAAAATGAGGATGGTAGGGAATAGCTCTTCAGTCTGGTGATTAGAGACTTTTCACAAAGGTGTGAGTCACTTGCTGGTCCATTTTTCATTGTTTAAAGTGAAATGGGTCATCTTCTGCTCAAAAAACCAACACTTTRGGCTTTTTCTTTTCTTCCATCCATTCCCCCCAACTGAATAACTACCCCTCCCCTGCCAAAAGAAAACAAATAACCCAAAACATCAAAGAAAAACAAGCAAGCAAAAAAAATAAAATAAGCCCCAACAAAACAAAACCCCAAAACGCAAACCCAATTGCAGTAGTTTTAAGAATTTTATATCCATGAGTTAAATGGATTGGTCAGGCTGATGTAATGAAAGTCTGTTCCTAGAAAGCACTGAATTGGGAATATTTGTGGGAGACATTTATCATGTGAAAGCCATTGGGTACAAAGTAATTTTTCAAGGCAGTGATTAATTGGGATAACAATTCTAAGATGTGCAAGCAGGGGATCACTGAATTTCTGTAGGAAAGTGTTGCTACTGCTGCAGACATTGTTAAAGGTATATTACCAGAAAACAGTCCCTAGATTTGTGGTCTAAACTTCAGAAAGGATGCAGGGAGCTACAAAAAATGTCAAGGGAGACATCTGAAGAGAAGTCTGTCTAAAATGAAGAGGGTTTTTTTCCCCCAGTACATCCAAGATGTGCAGAAAAGTCCTTTTGGGAAGAAACAGCCACATTCAAAAAGGTGATTGTTTCTTATAATTTCTATGAGATGGGGAGAAATATAAAATCTTTCTGCAAGAAAAGGAACCATATGTCTCCAGTCAAACTTCACTAGCAACAAGACAAAAAACCTCAACCAAAACAAACCCAAAATAAAAGGTGGGAGTACAGTCTCTCTATAACAGCCCTGGATGTTATACATCAGGGATGTATAAAGAGTGGTATTGGTGTAAGGAGGAGGTAGAAATGACTGACCTGGTTCTGAATGCAATTTAATCTCTTCCTTACTATGAGTTTAAGTTATCCTGGTGATCTTGAATCTGCCCAAGCAACCATCAGTAATACTGAGTTTCTATATTGATCAGTCTTTTARAAGTCTGCTGTGGTACTATGTGCAATAATGAATAGGGAAGAASATCTTGTTCTGAGAATTCTAGAAAAACTAACCAGCTGATGGCTTTTGACACTTTTTTGAGCTCTTTCATGGTAGTTTTGTGCACTTTGGACATGCAGTGCTTCCTTCGCTTCAGATTTGGCACACACACAGATAGCATCTACACAGTTTTGCTGTGGTTATATTGATATTTTTATCACGTCCCTTAGCTGGGCATGCCAGGCATTTAGACACTGCTGTTTTGTTATTGCCTGTTGAGTACCAGGTCCTGCTGGGGTGCTGATTGCAAGGGATGTGCTGCCAAATACAYTTCATGAGGAGCAGCATGGCCTGGGGCATGGGGACACTGTCAGTGTCTTGTGCCAGCCCCTGTGCCTGGCCCTGCTCTCCCACAGTGTTCAGGGAAGAAGAAAATTACTYCAATGAAGGCTGCATGCAGCAAGGGAGTGATGGCAAGAGCTATTGAATTTGCAAAAATAAAACCAGAGCAAGCAATTTATACTTCATAAGAGAAATTGATTAAAGAGGGATCAGTTACAGCAAAGGCATCTCTTGGAGTTAATTACCTATGAAGATTCCCAGAATGTATTTATGATGGTCTACATTAAGAAATCTTAATTTTTGGAGATAAGATGTAATTTATCCTTTGTTACAGCAACAAATGTATCTGTGGTTTATTTTATTGTGRGCTGAACAGATTCCAGATTAAATRCGACTGACATCTTCATGATTAACACTCCTGAAAACTTTACTATTTTTTTAGGGTAATCTCAGTGTTTGAGTATTGTTAGGAAAAGACCCAAAACATGTTATTAATGCTGAGTGTGTGAATTTGATAGTTGTCTTGAGGATGAGTCCCCAGACAAAGCCAGTTCAGCAGAATGCCCTTGGAAGAAGGTGTGTTGACATTGAGGAAAATGCTTTGCAATTGTGAATAAAAGGGATTGAAGAAGCTATGGAATACYTCTGTTCTCAAGGAATGAGTGCAGTTGTCATACCAGTGTTGAATAGCCAAAGTGGAGCTTCATTTATTTCACACAAACTCTAGAAACKACATTAAAAAATTAAGGAATAAGCAGTTTTTGCTGGGACTTGACCCTGTAGTTACTATAATCATTCTGTACTCACTACCAAGTGAAAATTAGAWGTCCTTTTTTATGTTTGTTCTTTTTTAGCACATCTTTATAAGCTAAAAATGTCCAGTGGAGTTTATGAAGCTGTTGTTGTCTTTCCTCTGGGAGAAAGTTGAGGCAGTCTTTCAGCTGCCTKTGGCTTGGGTTTCGTTATGCTTCCAGCACAGCTCCTAAAATGTTTGCAGTTCCTGGCTGCAGCCAAGTTTTTGGCTGTGTAGCACAGGCAGAGGAGACATATTATTCTCCTGGATCACCTTAGGCTCAACTGAGGTAGAGATTCATGCAAACCTAAGTAGATCCTTGTGGTTAATGCAGGAGGATGCCATTCACTCTCACCAGCTTGAAAGAGGGGCTGGATGGCTCTCTGAGGCAGCTGAAACCATGGATAGAACTGATTTTTAAAGGAAAATGTCAACTTCTTTTTTTTTAATCTTTATCTTTGGGGCTTAATAATAAAGCAGAACATTAGAGAGTGAGATAATCAGGCCAAAACCTTGCCTACACTACTGAGACATACACACATGTGCCTCTGTGCAAAGAGGTGTCTGATGGGCAATATTCAATAATAGTTCTGAGGAAATACCTAATGGAGCAGTCTTTGTATTTATGGAAAAACAAAAGCTAAAACATAATAACTCTGCTGGCTGTTAGTATATCTGGTTCTGCTTTGTAGGCATGATTTTTTTTTTTTATATCTTTTTTTTATTTTGTTAAATCAAACCATGATAGAGGAAAAGGCCATTTCTTGCATCTGCCATCTGTCACATCTCTGCAAAACATATTCCCACAGCTGCCACCACCATAGATGTTCCTCTATAAATAAAATAATCAAAATTCATGGGTTCTCTGCACTCCCATTGGAGAATGTGGTTTATTTCATCCAAGGCATCAGATGTGTTCATGGAAGTTATGTGGTGAAAYGAAACAATCATTGCTCACCAAAAGGAACTCACAAGAATTGCTTTTTACAGGAGTGAATAATCCAGTTTCCATCAAGAGAGCACTGTTCCCAAAACATTTCTGACCACCACGGCTACAAAAATACAAATGTCTATGTAATTGAAGCCTTACCTCAGAAGATGACAATTTCACAAAATAGAGTCTTTTCTCCTCTGATATTTGTCTGAAAAATACAGGGATGTGTATAGCTGTGAGTGGAAACCAGAAAGGTGTCCCTTCATGTGTGCCATTAACTTTGCAATTGAAGTCTGGTACCTTGGAGACCTGGTGTAGAGGAGTTCCCTCCTGCAAGAAATGAGGTCCTGACAGGGTGAAGGAGTGGAAGATGGTGGTTAAACACCTGGGAAAGCTCAGCATGGGTATCTCATTAGTGCATGTGGTATTTCATGCATTTTGTGGCTGCTTTCCTTTACCTTTAAAGATGAAGAGAGCACATTCTTCTCTAAATACCTATCCACAGGTTTTTCGTGTAGGTACTAATCACACTATAATAGCAGAAATACTGAAAGACAGATCATTGGGTTGGGAATTTCAGGTGGACTATGAGATTCCCTTAGCATGTAACAAATGCACAGGTTTTACTAAAAATTTCTGTGAAGCTTCTCTTTTTCTCTTCTGCACTCTGGTCTTCTCTAATCAATAGACATCTGAGGTAGTGAATAGAAATCCGTGTCCAGCAGCAACCTGGGTGGGAAAAGGTGCCATATCCTTGCCCAGAGCTGCAGGAAAGTGAGATGGCAAGTAGAAAAACTCCTATGCATTCAGGGATAAACCCACCCAGAAACTGAGTTGTTAAACTCATCACCCCTTTCTGCACCTACTTTTTAATTTTTTTTTAAAAAGGAACTTCGTGAGCAATTTCTGTGAACACTGGGTGAGTTTCCTGAGGACTAAGACAAAATGTTATGTTCTGTACTCTGCTGCCTGCATAATTTGACATGTAATGCACTTTCTAGTTTTGTCTGAGTAGCATATCATAGAGAGGTTAATTGGATGTGTTATTTTTAAGTAGGCTAAAGTACACTGGAGAGGAAAAATGAAGCTATGAAAATTCGGAGAATGCATTAGGGATAAATGCTAGATATTATATACTGAGGAACATCTAGACCGTTAAGAAGATCTTTAAGGAAGGGCACTTTTTTCACCCTAAAATGTAGCCAAATGGATACTTCCAGCTCATCTACTTGCTTTTTAAATTCAATTTTTTGGCTTGCACTAGCATGCTCATCATAAAATGTATGAGCCCTGTATGCCAAAGGGAAAAAACATAAAGCACAGCTATGACAGATAAAGCTGCACATATTATTTAGAATTATGTTTTCATTTTCTTGCATGACTTATTTTTAACGTTATTTTTTTTCTGATTTGCTACTCAGTGGTTTACCTCCTCCTGAGTATATCATAACTTTCATGTCATATATCTGAGCTCCATCCAAGCAGGATATATTTCTTCCCACTCTGTAAATAGATTCACTGATTGCACTGTAATGTTATTTTTTTTTAAGAATATCCATGAGATGGGGGAGCAAAGCAAAGGCAGAGTTAAGTTAGGAAAGTGCATTCATCCTGGCTATTTATGGATGTCCTTAATTATGCTTTTTGTTTGTTTCTTTGTTGGTTGATTGTTTTCCTGCTTGAGCAGAGATGTGGCTTAATTAAAAATACAAGTTACTTGAGTATGGCTACCTGGCTTGTGCTTTCCAGGGACTTAATAGGATGARTGGTCTCCCTGAACAGTGAAATGTTTTGCTTGTGTAAATATTTGAATAATTTTTGAATGTCCAGAAAGGTTCTCTAACTCCTGACAAGTATAAAGAATTAGAGAAAATGTMGTGAAGAATGAAGAAAGTGCTTCAGAATGTTCAAATACTTTTTTAGTTTTAACAGTAGCATCYCCTTGGACATACATTGTGGTTTATGCTGTTGGCCTCTACCCAAGTGTGGAGCTCAGCTAGACAGAAAGCTGAGACACAGTGGCAATGAAACTGAATAGGAACTTTTGATTCTACTAGAGATATTGACTGAGAGCCACTTTTAGGACATTATTCATTTAGATTGATTTTGACAGGAGTAAATGAGGGAAYGGTGGCTTAATGTCCATGTATTTTTCCTGGTTCTGTCAATTTAGTACRTCTGTCTTGAAGGTATATTGGTGATACAGTACATGTGCAGCCTCGGAACAGTTCAGGAAGTTCATGCAGTACTTCACTGATGTCTGTTTTTCACTACACAAACCCCTCAGAAAGCCCCAAAAGTGACTTTAACATAAATGAATAGAACATGCTTTAAAATTGTTGAGTGGCAATTTTTCATTATATCCTAAGAGAGCAAATGTGTCATTTCCACCACAGGTAGGCAGAGATACCTTGGCACTGACATTTGGAGGTGCTACTGGAGATGACCTGTGGTGTTTGATCCCCATAGGGTTGTTGGATATGGGGCAGACCATATGGGATATCCAGGCAGTGGTAGCTGGAGGCCACGCAACCTGTGCTGGGCAAGAAATTGAGTCAGTGTTGTTCATTTGTTAGAAAAACTGTGGGTGTTGGGTTTTGGGGTTATTTAGGGGATTTTTTGCTTTTTTTTTTTTTTTTTTTTCATTTTGTTTTTGTTTTGTTTTTTTTTTTTTTTTTTTTTTTGTTTTTTTTTTTGTTTTGGTGTTTTTTTGGGTTTTTTTTTTTTTTTTTTTTTTTTTTGTTTCAGTTTTGTGGTGAAGTGTGCTCTGTGGAATATTTAGTTGTGTTACTATGCACCATAATACTTGAGAACTTGTTATTGAGACTAATCTCCCCTGGAATCATGAGGCAGGAAGGTGCTGCTTCCTGCTTCTTAAACACACAATAAAGTTACAGACTGTTGGTGTTCAATGTAGAAAGGCTGATACTCGTTGTGAAAAATGTCTAACACCTTGCAGTTTAATTTGGATTTTGACGTGGAGGAAGTCAATCCAGGAGCTGGGAGGGTCCGTGTCCCCATTACTGGTGGTATTTCTATTCTCTGCAGGTTAAAGTGAGGAGCATCACCACATTAGTGTTGCTTCTTGTATGGCTGAGTCAGGTGCTATCACTGTGACATGTTTTTCCTATTGCTTCTGAAATATTCTGTGACATTCAGCCTTACCTTAAGTACGGAGTTGTCAATAATTTCGGTGACTCAGAGGCCTTGTCCTCATCTCACACTGTCCCCAATTATGACAGCTGTAGAGTCTGCAGAGCTGTGCTGTAATGAGGSAAGAAAACTGCAGAAAAGTAAATAGTTGTTACAGCAGGAAGGTTTGTTAGGAATTTAACTTTTTTTTGAGCAGCACAGGCAACTGGCATTTCTATGGCTTTGCATAAAACAGTTTTTGGTTGTCAGAACACAGATGAAAAGGAGCTGTGATGAAATTTCATAAGCTAAGGACAGAAAGAATCCGAACATCACAGATATGTCCCTATGGATCAAGGAGAGATAAAAATATATAAGCAAGATATATAAGCAAGTTACTAATGTACACTGGTGGTTAAAAGTGCACATTTCTTATAAACATTTGTGCTTGAGTCTCTAAGTGCTATGGAATTAAGAGTTTCATTTAGAAGAAGTAACATTTTTGAGTGCATTTCAGTCCAGCTGAAAAGTAGGTGCTGAAAGCAGTGATTTGGGGCATCCATAACTCRAACAGCACTGAACTCTAATGTGTGCCCATTCCCTCTGTTTCTCTACTAATGCATGTTGATTCTGCTCAGTAATCACATTGCATTTCTCAATTTATATTGAGAAAATATTTATATTTTTTCCTGTGATTTTARTATAAACCAGCATCACCACTTTGGTCCATGGGCAGGGGGAATTCTGTCCACTTTAACAACACCTTAGCTGAAATGAGACTATCTTCAAAGGCAGTTATTGATGCTTTTCAGCTGGCTGCATAAACTTTCTTCCCTGCACAAATCTGATTAGAATTTAGCCATCAGATATCCCAAGAACTACAATTTTAAGATTCTCCTGAATAACTTGCATACCCCAAGTGCAGCTTGCCCTGTACAAGAGATCTATATCACCAGGAATGTTCTGAGCCTATCCTAGAGGCCACATAGACTTGCTTGCTTCAGAAGCAAGGCCAGTTGATTTTCTTTCCTGGACAGATATGAAATCATGTGGGAACTGAAAAAAAAAAAAAAGAAGGAGAAAGAAAGAAAGAAGATTTGAAAGGATACGGGGAGAGAGTTCAAAGTGGTTATAGCTTCCAATAAGATGCTAAACTAATTTTAAAGCCTGGTAGCATCCCTTGAATGTGACCACATGCAGTGCCAGAGATGTGTGCCTGAGCAAAATACCTGATTTGCTAAATGTTTACACAACTGGTGAGGGGCACATGTGTAGACAGTAAAACAGAAACCTGGGTGCTGGCTCTTTAATCCCCCAGACAGAGCCGTTCTCCAGGACCTGGACATCCTGCCTTTAGTAAGGCTTAGGAAAAGGATAAAACTGCCCCACGGTGTGCACTGATACTATTTATTATACTTTTGCTACTTGTTCATTACAAGTGAAAATATTGGCACAGCTGAAATGTTTCAGCATTGCAGATTTTCATTATTTTCAGATCTGAAGTGCAGTGTGTCTGATCCTAGTTGCACAAATTAAATATTAATAATCATTCAGATAGGTGAGTCCTCTGTGTATTGCAGATAATAACCCTTGTTTTAGAAAACATACATTTGTCCACATTTGTCATCTGTCTGATTCACTGAAGTGGAGACGAATGTAATAAAATGACCCTTGGGTAAAGAGATCTTTTTAGTTTGTTTCTGGAGGGGGAAAGTTTTCCTGAAACCCTGCCACTCCTGGATGAGCTGATTAATTTTTACCTTCATTATATTCCTGCTTTCCATTGCATTGCAAAGCATGAATAAGCTCATGGCTTTTTCTCTGATGGTTTGYCCCCTAGATTTCTCTGTGTAAATTCCTTTTTCATTTCTGTGCTTACCAGGTCAGACTTTGATTGCCAGTGATTGAAATTCTGGACTGAGCAGTACCAATTAGACTAATCTATTTATGTGGGTTAAATTCTCCTGGAATGCTTTATTTTGGAGTTRTATTTATGAGTAGTCCATCTTCCCTGTGCTATACCTTCCCAGTAGTAAGCTGGCTAGGGAGCAGAGATTTAAAGAGAAACAATCTATTTTCTTTGCAGTTATGAGGTAATGTCATCTAAAGGTTCCTCCTTTAGTTACCTTCATAATTTATTTATTGTAACCGTGGTTTGACTGAAATTCAAGTGCAAAAATATCAATAGTAAATAAATGTCAGTCCAGTTTACCTCAGATTAGGTGTGCTCATATGCTTATGTCATATYTGAGGAAAAATAAGGATGCTTTGGGATTCAGGGTGGGAAGCAGATATGGCACTGAGGTGACTTCTAACTGTTGCTGTGTTGGGGCTGTATTTGAGCAAGCAAAGAAAAGAGAATGCAAACAGCTGATGGTTACCTTGAAAAAAAGCTTTTCTGCCTAAATTTAGAAAATTCTTAGCCAAGTCTCTCAAGGATCTTTCCAGAGACAGTGAAAGTGCTCATAAATAGCCCCTCACCCTAGTAACAATACATAACACAGCCTGGATTCCTGGGATTTCAGCATCCCCTGACCAGCTGGGTATTGTGCAGCTGTCAAGCCTCAGCAGCTTCCCTGTATTGCTGACTGCCTCTGATAAAAAAAAAAAAAAAAAAAAAAAAAAAAAAAAAAAAAGAAAAAAAAAGGCGAAAAAGCCGTCAGAAAATATTTTATTTGTGTTTTTGGAACTGTTAACTCTTAGTAGTGCAATGTATCTTCTTTAGTTGCTGTCAATAAAAGAGTGAGCCTTTGGCATGAGAAATTAGCGCCGGCAGCAGCAGCAGCTCTTTGGCAGCCCCGCACTCCCACCAGGCTCCTGAAGATAAACAGTGTCTGAGGTCCTTGGTGCCATAATTCCTCCTTTTTATTCCTGGCTTTTGCTGCAGGTGGGGGAGTTCAGAGCCCACGCTGCAGAGTGGACGGCCAACGTCACCGCCGAGTTCAAGGAGACGCGACGGCGCCTGAGCGTGGAGATCTACGACAAGTTCCAGCGGGCCACCTCCATCAAGAGGAAGCTCTCTGCAGAACTCGCTGTCAACCACAACCAAGACCTGACCCCCTGCAAGAGAACGCTGTCAGTGAACCACCTGACCAGCGAGAAGGACCTCTTGCCAGCTCTGACAAAGACGGACAGCATTTACATGAATGGTTTGACGCCGCACTGTGCAGCAGAAGAGATTGCCGTGATCGAGAACATTAAGTAGCCGTGACTTTGAATCCCAGCCTTTGGGAAGCTCTTGGCTTAGACTAGCCACACACCTTTTTTCTCCACCCTGTCGATGACCGATGCTAGCAGCATTTTATATGTGTGCATGAGTTCCACAGAAAAACTACAGTCCCGAGTTCCCATCGCATCTCTTCAGAGACACAAAGAACAACGGCACTTCTGTTTCCGAAAGATGCTGGAACAAGCAATGTTTTCTGCCTTTATCTGCCCAGACTGTTTTTCACTTCTAATGTGCCATASGGCCTCACGAATGAATCTCACTTGTTTATGGTAACAATGTAGCTTTGAGGGATCAGTCCTTAAAATTTCAGGGTCTACCTTACTGAGCCTAGGAATGGACCATTTCTGGACTTACAACACATTTGTAAATGGCAAGAAATTCTTATGCAGCCTTTTACCTAAGAAATTTTGGTCAGTGCCTTATCTTTTGAAGAACCAGAACCTCTACAGTTCCTGTACAACTTTTGTTTGTTTGGGTTTTTTGCATGAGAAGTGTATTTCTTTTAAGCTTCCGTTCTTGAAATGATGGTGTTTTCAAAGGTGTCTGTTGTGAAGATACCAACCAGCATGAATGAATGCCAAAACTCAACAATCATCAATTGATGTTCTTAGCTCCAAATTTAAAGGCACTGCAGTTTCAAAAATTACAAACACGTCCCCCAGATGCATTTTGTTTCACTCAGGTCCAGCTGATATTTGTTCACGCTGACTTGTAGGATTTGAAGACCCTTTTCAGGTCTTAGTTTTCCAAGCAGTGTTCAGCAGTTGTTTTTCYCTGCATCAGATGTACCAAAAATTCTGCAGCTTATCTATCACTAAATTGTTTGGTAGATGACAAGAGCAAATAAAAATTACTGTTTTGATGAGAGGCAGGGGGAGGCTTTTAATTGCTGTGTTCTAATAATCACATCCAAAAAACAATGCAGAAGAATACAGCTATTTTTAAYAAACATAAACCTTCTGCCAGATATTTGGTATGAAAAGGGTTCTTAATTTCCTTTTTAAGCCCAGTCACCCCAGAAGCTACATGATATTTTACCCGGGAATCCTGGTGGAGCGCTTTCCTGAATGTCACGTGGGCTGCCTGTGCCAGAGCTGTGGCTAACGTGGGAATGCAATTGAAACTGGTATCACTGTGACTTTCTACATTTCAAATAGAGATGGCTCTGAATATCAGTRCAGGCATGAAGAAGAGCTGATAAATAGCACAATCTGAATACCGATGATTGTTCAGACAGGATAGGCTGACAAGAAGCAGATCTAAAGCAGACTATGGGTTTTCTTTATTGGTTTTAAGAAAACACATTAATTTTGTACCTTCTGTTTTGCTTATAGGAGTACATGAGATTCAGAAGAAATGCAGGATGGAATGGATAATTTTGCATTTTTTTTCCTTATGTTAGTCTGTTGTAACCTGGCTGTACATAAAATGAATAGAACAGGCCTTAAAGAAAAATTTAGGCTCTGTAAATTAAAAAAAGAATGGGACTTTGCTGATTGGGCATGATTCAAGTGGCAAATCTTACAGCATCTCTGACCATTAGATAACATGCAAATATGAATGTTCATGTTTTTTGGATGCTTAGCTTGTTTTCTAATAAATATAAGTTAATATGTAAATTCAGTGTAAATATCAGTCAATTAACATTTACAGAGAGTACGCTTTTAAAACTAAGAAAGTTCCATGACACAGCACCGAGCAATGCTCTTATAACAAAGACCCCTGTCTCCCCAGCACAGTGTTCTGAATGTCCACATGGCAAGGGTTCTCCTTGCCATGTATAAACTGTGAATTGTAATGAAAAATAAAGTTTTTAATTAAAATGAGCTTTCCTGAATCTCCTGCTTGCTACAACTGGAATGCTAAGAAATAATTTGTGAAACTGATTTTTATGCTTTCATTGGTTACAGAGTATAGCAGTTTGCCACCTGCTTTAATTTAAGCTGGTTTAGCAATAAAGGCTTGACTTACCCAGCACAGAAATTACTATTTTTTTTTCCTTGATATTAAAAATTATGCTCTTTGGTTGCTATACCTTAAGTTGTGTTTCTTTCTATTTTCTTTCAAAAACTTATCAGGATTCGGTTTCTTCCATGSTATGCTGCAGAGCTGCAGGCGATTGCTCCATCTTTGCCCCGAGGGAGGTGCAGGGAGCTCTGCCCCTGTGTCCTGCTGGTTCTCCTGTGGTTGCTGGTACCTTTCTGCAAAAGGGTGTGAACAAGCGGCTCCAAGGGCAGTAGCCTTTCACAGTGGAATTTCATATTGGAATGAATATTTTACAGGGACCTCTTTAATCAGGTCTTGGTTAAGGCAATGAGAGCCCACACCAGCATGATGGTAAGTGAGGAAGACTGGTTTCTTTATATTGTTTCAATCTGATTTGTGGGGTGTGTTTTAGTGCCTTTTGGAACTAATTTTTCAGAAAGGGCCAGGTAATGTTCGAAGTTTATTGTCCTTGATACTCAGAGATGAGATATTTTAGGTTAAAGCCTTGTATCACTCTAACCAGATTGTTTCCATTTACCAACCTACAGAAGTGTTTGTCTTCAATTTAAAAGAAATTTTTGGGTGTCTGAGGACCTGCTGGAAAGAGCACATTTTTTGGAGCTCCTGTGTCAGTGTTTGAGATACAAGTATGGGTAGATAAATCCATTCAGTTTTTATTTGCTTTAACTTTTGAATATGGTCTCTGGGAAAAGAATCCCTGTTAATTTATATATAAGATATTGCTTCTTTTTTCACTTTTGTAATTGGTCTAAATTATCCTCCCTTGTCAAAATAGACTTACCTGTGGGGAACAAAGCATAAACAAATAAAATCCTTTTTTTGGGAGTTTACTAATTGAAGAAGAAAAGATGCCACAGTCCAGATGGTAGAAGTAGGTAATCACGATCCAAACATATCCAGTTASATTAAAGTTATAGGAAAATCTTATTCTCCCTCTCCACATATAGTGGTAGACCACAAATACTGAGGATGACTCGATTAGTTTATAATATTTGATGAACTCAAAGGTTTTTCTCTCAATTCCCATAGGAGCAGATTTTTGTGTTAAAAACACTGTTTTTCTTGCTTCTGGAAATTTTGCTTGGTTCATTTTCCCTTCCAAATATGGAACTACCCAAGCATGAATTAGGATCCATTTGTACCCTCTCTTCTGTCACCCRTACATGGAAACATTTCAGACTGCTAATGCACTTGGTACTCGAGCAAGCTTGTGAAAATGATAAGGGGCTGTTTTCTTTTCTACGAAAAGAAAAAAAAAAAAAAAAAAGACATTGGCAAAATGTTCCGGATGAGAGACAAATTGTGGCACATAGGAATCTGTAAAGGCATATGTGCCACGTAATAGGACAATTTATTTCTCAGTATTAAACATGTTATTAATAAAACCAATTTGAAATYTTTTAAAGTGAAAGCTAGAGGTGATCTGTATTTTTCACTGTTGGCTGTCATAATTTTTTCTTTTTCTTTGTATTCTTTGGTGAGCTGTACCTGGTAAAGTGTCTATGCTGGTCAAACCCTCAATTTTTGGATAGCCCTGCATGACAGCCAGGGAGATGGAGTTGCAGAGAATTTGTACCATGCCCCATTCTTCCTTGAGTACCACGAAAGCACTTTCTTTGGTGTCCCCGCCATGGGCTTTGTAGCTCCTTTTTCTAATACCTAGGGATCCTTGAGGTGCCACTGCCAGAGCAGGGAAAAGCACAGAAGGATCAAACCCAGAATCCCATTAGCATCTCAGCCATGGCTTCCCCTCTCCAACTCTTCCTGACTGAACAGGAGGAAAGCTTGAGGGTAACAGGAACCCACAGAAGAACAAAACCTCTAAAGGTGCCACCCTTGACCTGAAATGGACCTTCCTTAGGTCACAGTGTAAGACCAGGATGGTCGATTTGAGAAAATCTGGTCTGGGTGTTTGTTTGGAGTTCTTGCTCCTCCAGCATTATTTCTACACCCGTGGCCTCTAAAGAGGAACACGGCACACCCTGCAGAAGGAAAAATGGGAGCTGCTCTACTTGGTCAAATCCACATGCACATCAAAATTGGGTGTACACATATAACTGATTCCTGGGAAGGAGATTTTCCTACAGTGTTGAAATACAGCAGTAATGCTTCTAAAAAATTGCTGTCATACAATTATGTGATAATTAACTTTTCCTTCYTACCCTGCAGTACTGTTTGAAATGAAAGGATTTTACATATTAGAAGAAATGCATATTTGCATGACTTTCAGAGTTAATTTTTTTTTCTGTTGCCCTGCAGATTTAAATGAACAATGTAACCTTATAGTGAATAAAGTGTTTCCTTTTGGGAAAAGTAGACAAGATGCTGATTTATTGTTATTGGAAATAACAAGCTGTTGAGCTCCATGGAGATTAAAAATGTCAGCTTTTTCATTTGAGCAAGCATTCACTGTTTTGCTAAATTCATGTTACAATTGTAAAGAGCTTTTATGAGAATCAATAGGAATAGTTTTATTATACTYGGAAAACTTGAATATTTCAATTTTAGGCCATTGCTTATCATGCTTTTATGAACTTTCAGATGAATATATTGAATAAACTTGTAAACAAGTACATGACTTATTGTAGAACAGTAAGTACCATTCATGCATAAAAACAGATGCAGTAGCATATGCAGCTTTGTATTCTGGATCCAGATATATCTATGCCTTCAATATGTATTGACATTGTTGCATCATCTTAAATTGACTAAAAAACCCACTTTGGCATAATGACTGTTGTTTCATGTAAACTCAGTGATTTGAAAATATAGCTCAATTTTCAGTCAGTATCTTAGAAAATCGATAGACTTCACAACTTTTTATGAATTATAACAGTCTGTCCACAGTGGTGATGCAATAAATAATCTCTTATTGATTACCTGTTTTAGTTATTTCTGAATGTTAGCTGTTTTCCTACCCTAGTTGCTGGAGATAGATAATTGCGAAGAAAGCAACTCATCTCCGTGGTTTGTGATCAATGCACTGTGACTGGGCTGCTGGTATTGGAATTCTTAGTGGTGAAAACTGGGATAATATGTTCTGCCTCCACTGTTACTCATTACTAGTAGCATTCATCAAATTCTGTGGATGCCCTGATTTTCCTGGGAATGTCACAAGGGTGTTTATACAGACATCTCTAGTCTGACTTTGGCAAACAAATGTCCTAAGTGAGAAACCTCTTTAGAAGGATTGACTGTTAATTCAATTATTTATAATAGTTGGTTCTCAAGACTAATTATATGCAGACAGATCTTCATCCTCCAGAGAAAGGCATATAACACACATATTATAGAGATCCTGATGGGAATGTACTCTTTGTCATTAGTAATGAATAACAATATTCTTCAAAACATAATAAACAGCCTGAAATGACTCCTTAAACAGCAGTTTATTGTTAGCTCCATTTTTTTTTCTTTCGCTATTAATTTCAGCCTTCAAATTAAACAGGGAGTTCTGAGAAGTTTTGCTGAAGCAATACAGTTACTTTGAAAGATGTATTTTAGTCTTGTCTCAGAGGATACTGACSCTAACTTTGCTGAGTGACTGGAAATGTCAACATACATGTTGAAAACTTACTCATGGGAGCATRAGAGAATACATCATGGTTCTGTTGATTTTGACTTGTGTCAGGTCTACTTCTGTTTTGAGTGGAATTTGCTTTTTTCTGCAGAGATTATAACATTCAGTAATCATGCACTCAAGCATGAAAAGTTCACAGCTCTGSTAGCAAAGGTGATAAAGAAAGGTTCTGCTTTAACTATCTCAGCTATAGCTGGRATGTGATGTATTGACATTCAGAACRATTTGTCACCTTGTTTGTTCTGTAGCAGAAGAGAGGGAATTTACAGATTTGAAGGCATAATGTTGCACATTTGGACTGAATAATTGTGCAAGGTTGCAGCCTGGGCCCTTCTGAACTACAGACTGATAAGTGACTAAGTCTGAATACTTTTTTTAATAGTGGTTTGTTGCAAAAAGAAGGATAAAAATTTAGGTTCTGCTGTGAGAAGTGGAAGTGGGAGCATCGTGTCGTGTACTATTGTGCACTTGGTAACGTGGAGGTGGCACAGACACAAAGACCTTTTCATTTCTCAGCGTCCTCAGGACTGTCAGGAGAGAGTCAGTGTAGCCTGCGTTATCTYACTGTGTTCTTGCTCTTTTGCAAGCTCAGGACGTGCCCCAGCTGTAGAGGTTCTGTACCTTCCTGTACCACTTGGCTGAGTCATGGGACAAATTGACAGGGGTAAACTTTCTCTTGCTCATATGGCACAGGTGGAGCAAGAAGGGAAAGGTTTGGCTGATGTAGGTACAACTTGTTCTTTGCAAAGGGGCAGAACACACCTGAAAGCTGGACAAATTTCACTTTGTCTAACATGAAGCCCTGAAAAACTCATTTATGTAAAGGTTTTTGGAATAATGGGTTCTTATTTGCTCCACCAAGATCAGAGCAGAGGCTGCAGTTTTGTTTTATGTTGCAGCTGCACTCTGCTTTTGAGCTTGGCTTGTCTCTAAATGAGCAACACTAGCACAGAATTAGCCCTGGGAACAGTTTCTACTTGTGTAGACAGAAAATACAACAAAAGAGTTCCCTGAGAACTAGAAATGAAAAAACTCCTGTCAATTCAAGCTGCTGGTTGGTGATCATGGAAATCAGGTTTAGAAAGGAAACAAACTTTTATTGTCACTATAGAAGGGCTGCATTTGCACATTGCTCCATGTTTGTTGTCCTTTAACAGAGCCGCCTGCTCCAAGAGTAGTGGATTACAATGGAGAGCATGTAAAGCCCTTAACTACAGAGCACACCAGAAACCTTTCTTCCTTTTTATTACAAATCCTAAGACAGTTCCCTGTACAGAAAAGGCAGAGTGCAGAAATGCACTAGCTACAAACACCAGTCAGGATATTTTCCTTTTGTTCTTTTTGTTATTGTTTCCATTTGTGTCTGTGGGCTAGAGTTAAAAGACTTCATACATTTTAATGTGGCACCTTGCATAATAAATGTAAGTCATTGAAGCAAATTTGTGTGCTGTATGCCTCTGGTTTGCACATTTTGGTCCTATTAGAAAAACATTCTCCTGTGTAGGTGAAAAAGGGCTATTTGTGAAAAACATACACTAGAAATGGTTAAGACGGAATAATCATCTGACTAGTGTTTTCCCAATTAATATGCCAGAAATTTTGAAAAAAAATATGTTGCTGTGGAGTCTGCAGCATGACATGATGCTGGAAGAGGACAGTGTGATCATGTGCAGATCATTATGGGGTTGCCATGCCTTGCAGCACCTAAGTAGCTGTTGGAATTGCATGCAGCCAAAATAAAGCTGCTTTCCTTTCTCTTCCAGCATGTCTGCCTCTCAGTTTGCTAATTTAGCAGCAAAAAAAAATAAAATTTTGAAGCCAGTTGGAAGACAGGGGATGCTAACCTGAACAACAGGGACAGCTGTGGTGATTACAGCAGTTTTTAAGTGTCTTTTTCTTCTCCTGTGCTATTTGGGAGCTGTGTGAGAGACATACCTCGACAATTGAAGTGCCATCTCATCTCTGCAGATATATAGCTTGGGTTTGAAACTGCCCATAACCTCCACTAACTCAGAAATAAAAAACCTGAAAATTGTTTCAAAGAAGCAATAGCCATTTTTTGGAGACAGTTATTATCTTGGGGCCTTTTGATGGCCTGTCTGTGTTTGAGCTGTACCTGAGGTGAGGGATTGTTATAAATTGGCATGAAAAATCAGGGTACTCTGAAGTAAGGTCATTTACACCTGACTTTGTGTTCCTCCGACATCTTAGAGATAATGGTAAARAACAGAGTTAAATATCACTAGCCTGAAAATTCCCTGCAAAAATCCCCAAACAACAAAGACAGTCCAACAACTCAGCACATGAATTCTTTCCTCAGTATTTTCCAGCAATATCCCCCCACTATCATGTGGCTTTTTCCACCTTTACCTTTTCCCATTTTATTTAGCATTTTTTATGTTGTCCAGCAGTTAGAGGGGAGTTTGAGAGTTAGGTTTATGTACTCTGTTCCAGTTTCTGGTTTGCTCAGGGAGCAGCATGATTAACTTTAGCATAGGTAACAACTGCATTGAGATGTCTCTATGAAAAAAAACAAAACAACAAAACTGACCAAACAAACAAAATACCCTAACACAGAAAGCATTCTGGATTTGCTTTTATGTTTACTTTTTATGGCCAAAGATTACAGAATCACAGAATATTCTGAGATGGAAGGAACCCACCAGGATCATCAAGGCCATCTCTTAAATGGTTGGTCCATATGGGGATTGAACCCACMAGTTTGTGTGTTGTTATCACTGTGGTCAACCAGCTGAGCTGATCTGAGTTCCAGCACAAGCTTCCCTTCATGTTCAATAGAAGCTCTCTACAAGTATTTTATCCCCTTCTCTTCAAACTCAAACAAATTCTTTTACAGTGATAAAGAGTCTTTTATGGCTGCCRTCATGCTCAGGACAAATTTGATGTGGTCACTCATTTTGTTACTATTTTGCTGAGATATTCCATGTCTTTCTGTGTCCCTGTACTTTGTGTTGCCCGGGGATTTGGAGACAAGGTTCATCTCTGCTCTCCCCTCTTCCCTGCACRAAGAGGTTCCTTGTTAATGGCTGGTTTGTACCGTAGAAATGCAGATTTGTGGTGTGATCACACCTGTATCTTTTCACCAGGTTGGATACAAAAATTATTCATTCCTCTCTTGTGGCAAGGTAAATGAGCCATCCTGAACACTCCCAACATGTAGACCACCAGGAACTTCTCACACTCCCTCTAKACCTTGTTTTTTTCCTTGCCTTGGATATCTAGTGAAGTGCAGGGTGGCTCTGAAGGAAGRAAAATTGTTGCTCATAGGAAAAATCTTTCTGAATTAGGATGYGATAAAAAAATTGTTATGTGGTCATGGAATTAGGGTGAGACTATAATTCTTAATTAATGCAGTTTACTGGGAATGATTTGTGCCTATGTAATAAATAACTAGTAATGAAAAGTATGGGAACCACAGACAATGTGTAAACATTGTTTGTRAGGTTTATTTGAGAGCACACTAAACTTCTGTCGATTCATCTTAATGATGGGAATGTAAAATTAAAACCAGCACTTGGGGTTTGGGCTTCTCCCCAGAGCAGAACTGCTGGCWCACTGCAACCTCCTAGTGATGGGCTGTAAAGCAACACTTGTTAAAAATTCCAATTTTTCTTCAGAATAGGCAAACCTTTGAATAGAGACCCCTGGAAAGTCTGGAGAATACACTGTGGGCCCATGTTTTAGGCTGGAGCAATGGTTAACTCAATTTTCCCTTTCATGGGAGATGACAGCAATTATTAATTTATTAAAAGTTATGCTGCCAAATGTTAGTAACATGCTAGGYATGAATCTGCTTTGATACATGAGCTGGCCAGATTGGTGGAGTGCTTCAGAGGTGAAAAATCCGAGTCCATTGGCAGATACATGAAATAAAAAAAAAATATATACAAGAGAAAATATAAAAGGAGAGCTTTGCTTTGAGTGTTGCCTCCAAGAATCAAAAGCCCAGGAGGCAGAGTCCTGTTTTCATGTCAAATAAGCTGTCACTAAAGGCAACATGAAGCCTTCTCATAGGAAGTAGAGTTATTTAAAAGGATGTCTCTCCATCTGGACAGAATATGAGGTTATAATCTCATCTGTGTACCTCTTTGAATAACTGTCCCCCAGTCTCCTCCAGGAGCAGGGTAAAACAGGGTAGCTCCTACCCAAAGAAACTGAAGGATTGGGCAAAAAACAGGAATGCAATGTTTGTGGGGAGAATTACAATGCTGTATGTGTCTCTAGGGTTCTAAAATTTGAATAAAATGTGCTGCTAAAATGTCTTTTCAACCACTTTCTTTGATCCTGTTTTTGAAATTATGCTATTATGTAGTTTCTGAAGAAAGGCAGTAACAACAAAAGTCTTTTCTTGCAGTTTCTTCTCGCTTGTGCAGTTGAGCCTGGCATATAAATATCACAACTGCTTCTGCCCCAATAWCCCACAGGGGATATTGTCTTTTGCAAACAATGGGAGAGCATGACATTGCAAGAAAGGCTTTGCTCTAAATCAACACCAAGTCTTAGTATTTGCAAAAGCACGATTAATACGGCGAGTGGGGGTTTCATACAAGTGCAATTAAGTGCAGTGACATCATTAATCTGCCTGAATGTTCATTCAGCTCGGCACTGCAGTCCACAAACCTGAGTCCCTTTAGGGCCTGTGGAGGTCTGCAGTCACCTCAGCTCACTGTCCCTGTAGCTGAGTGGCAGAAGGGTCAAAAGCTGCTGTGGACACTTTGCAGGTGAGTCCTTGTGGTGACAAGAGAMACTGAACTCGAGCTGCCCGGAGCTGTGTGACCTCTGCTCCCTTCAAACCTCTTCTGCTGGCTCTTTACTGGGAAGCTGCACCCCRTATCTCACAGTGACAAACATGGATTCAGGCTGGAAGCAGAGCACTCACTTTACTGTGGCACTTCAAATCACCTGAGCTTCTAGGAGATTTGCTGCTTCAGCTGGCAGATTTCTGAGTAAGTGACAGAGTGTGTCCTGAGCTGTCTGGAGGTGAGGGAACAGCTGCCCCAATGTTCTTTTGAGGTTCTTCTTTCTGCAGAGCAGCCAAACCTAYTAAAGATGCTTTTCCACCCAAGGGAGTGCTTGTCCCATCTTTGTCGCTCTTGGTTTATTCCATATGTAGGAGGATGGATGGGCTGACAGATGAGGTGTTTTTTTAAAATAAATTAAGCCAGGAAAGGGAAATGGATGAAGGGGAAGGACTCAGCTTCATCTTCAACTTTCTGCAATRCCGCTCCTCACACCACCTGAAAATCTTGTGAGAGCCTTCAAACCCGCAGAGGGAAAAAAGGGTCATGGTATCACTTGTCTAGAAAAAACAAATAAAACACCCACCCTGAAAAAACACTTTCTAAGGTGATCTTTCTGTGTCTAAGTCTTGGAAAGGAAAGGACACAGTATGTCTAAATTTTGCTTTGCAAATCACATGGAGATGACAAGCACAAGGGATGAGGCTGGAATACCATGTGGTGGGACTGATCCATTTAGTCTTGCCCCATTTTTGAATGACCTCTGTGAGGCTGAATTCTTACAGTGTGAAAAACCACCTATCAACTGCTGGTCTGGGTTTTTTTTTTTTGTGGGATAAAATCTACAGTTAATTAGCATACATTAGAATAACTTTTAGCCCTCACTTCTGCTATATTAAAGAATGTTTTCCTTCCAATTCATAAGTCCTCAAGTTTAAAAGATCAAGCTTGACATAAATATATCTGAAACGACAGAGACAGAGACCTCTGATCAAATGAGGGAATGCTAAGCTCCTCARCTAACATGAAAGACTAATTACTGAAGCGAGACTTAATAATTGATGCCTTCATTCAGTATAGCTCTGAGATTTAGGTCCAATAAAGAATTTATGTACCTAAAAATAGAAAATACAGAACCTAATTTCCCATCATTTGGTTCCCAGACAGGGACCCAGAACCCTGTGCATGTTATTGAGGCCCTGGAGTGACAAAGCAGCTGAGAAAATCTCTCAGATCATCAGAGGGGCTAGGTTGGTGCCCTCAGCCTGCCACAATCAGCCAGGCTAAACTGACTCTGCTGATGATGGGGTTGTGGCACTGAGGGGTGGCCGAGCAGCAGCTCAGCTCTTCTGCCATCTGAATAGAAGCACCAGGGTTTGCTAAATTGCCATTTCCGTTAGCTCGCCATTGCATACTCATGTCTAGACCTGGTTTTAAACAATGAAAATGTCAAAAAAATATAAAGGAAAGCCTTGTATTCAAGATGTGTCTGAAGATGCTGGGACATCTTCAGAGTCCGTGAACTAATGTGTTAGTGAGGTTTCTGTATCCTCAAAGCACTTTGCAGGACTTTTTACTGTGCAGCCAAAGGAGGCAGAAGTGGGTTTTGCTACTGCCCCTTTTTAAATAGCTCTTACCCTGGAGATCTCTGGAAGATTGAATTTCAATAGCTGGAGTGGATAAGTTCACAYATCCCTGAAAGGAAAGCTGAACCATGGGACAACAGGTCAGGTCATCAAGGCAGCACTTTTCGTCCCCTGCTTGAAATTAAAGTGGAGGATGGCAAATGATGGAGCTGAGGAGCTGGAGCAGCTCAGGTGCAAGGTGATGAGTCCCACACAGCTGAGCCTGCTGCTGACTCACTGCCCTGGAGAGCAAAGTGATGCAGAGTTCACCAGCTCTAGGGGCAGAGATTGGCAGCCAGAGCCTCCAGCCTGGGACACAGCCCTGGCTATGAGCCTAAGGACACAGGCTGCATCTGGGAAATAGCCTAATTCCAAAAATGCAGTTTTCTGGCTTGGAAAGGATTGACCCAAGCGCTCTGGTAAAACATGGTGGGATTGTGACCTGCAGCAAGGGGTGGCTGAGGCCTCATCAGGCTCTGCTCTGCTCTGCCAGCTGCAGGGGGGAGGTGACATCAGGGGGTGCAGGTGCTCATGGTGCTGAGGTGATATCAGAGGCGATATCAAGGGGTGGCTGTGAGGCCTTTTGATCACTGGGTTGTATGGAGAGCCTGAGACTGCACAGGGAAGTGAGATGTGCTCCCAGTCTGAGGATTTGAAGCTCACTTGGATCATCACTGGAGCATCCAGACAAAGTGAGTGAGCTAAAACTAGTGGAAGGGCTGTGTGTGGTCACCTGCTCCCATTTTGAGGGCATTGAATTCAAGTCATGCTGCAGAAGGGGGATGAAGGTCTGTCCTGACTGTCAGTGTTTCACTTGGATTTTCAGTTTGTTTGCCTGCTCGCTTTTTTTGGTTTTGTTTGAAATGGATGGGTGAGGGTTTGTTGCTGCTCTGCTTCCCCCTGATTGTCCATGACTGGGGGAATTATGGATTTGTRCGTGTGGCTGCCAAGTAGAGGCCTCTCCAGAGGTGGACCGTATTCAGATGGGGAATCAAGGGACAACTGGGGGGAGTTGTACTGCTCCACAATTAAAGAAAAGAATATTTTCTAACACACCCTGGTGCTGCTTTTCTCTCAACCTAGAARTGAGAATTTTGTTAAGTCTGATGTTGCTTTGTACTTGAGCCAAGTTAGTGATGCCTGCTGCAGAAAATATTATGACTGGTGGTGGCAAGTTAATATTCTTCCTACAATTATGGCATTCCTGGAGAGCTATAGGAAATGTCCCAATGATATTAAGAGAGCTAGATGATAGGGAATCCAACAGCAACTATGCTGCAGAGAGAGAAACTGAGCAGAAACTGTGCGTTAATCAAATGCTATGGGGAAAACAAATGTGCTGTGCAAAATCAGATGAGTTGCCTGTTAYAGTTCTTCATGGTTTTTATGTTGATAGCTTGCTGAAAAAAACGTTTTTTCATGTTTATTGCTGAAGGTTACTTAATGAATGCAGGATTTTGCCAGATACAATTACAATGACAAAGTAATTACCAGTGTGTKCTACTGCTTTTCAGAAGAGGAGTCAAGCAAGTCAATATTTTAGTCCATTTTCCTAAAGGAAGAAGTCGTGTGTGAGTTAGCTTTTAAGTTCCCTCTTTGGGCCTTTCTTTTCTAYTCTCCTTTGTCTTTGATCCAAATTCATCTGAATTGATGCAGTGTGAAGAATGATACCTAAAAATACATCATTGTTCCTTGCCTTATTTTTGTGACTCTGTTTGCATGTTTTGTTTTATGGGCTTTCAGG
>NW_026623280.1:1859667-1892524 GCF_030028575.1 Malurus melanocephalus
GTGTATGTGTTTGCTTTTTAAATAAATAAAAACTGTAGTGCTGTCAGGTGAATTTATCAAACTAGGAAATGCTGAATGTGGCTTTGAAAAAAGTGTCACTAGGTTTGGATATACAGAAACCATACTGAGATAATGCAGGGAAAATCACCAAAAGCAACCAAAATATTAGGTGACTTTGACGCTCTGACTCTTGAAAAAACACTCTGCAAGCCTCCCTCTGTGGGCTGTGGTGGGCTGGCTCTGGCTGGATGCCAGGTGCCTACCAAACTCACTCCATCACTCTCCTCCTWAGCTGGGCAGGGGAGGAAAGAATGTTGAAAGTCTTGTAGGTCAGGATAAGGAAGGACGGGGAGGGATCACTCTGCAATTACTRTYACAGGCAAAACAGACTCAAGGGGAAATTATTGTGATTTATTGCCAATCAAATCAGAGCAGGATAATGWGAAATAGAAGCTAAATCYTMAAGCACTTGCTCATTCCCTACTTACTGACCTCGGTCTTGTTCCTGATTTTCTTCACCTTCTCCCCACCAGTGTCTGGGGAATGGGGGCTGGGATCAGTTCATCACTCCTTGTCTCTGCTGCACTTCTCCACTCAGGGGCAGTAYTCCTCCCACTCCTCCCTTGCTCCACAAGACACAGTCCCCCACAACCTTCTCCAAAATTCTCCTGTGTCATTCTCACAGGATACAGTTCCTCATGAACTGCTCCAGCGTGCTTCTCTTCCTTGGGGTCCATTCCTTCAGGATCAGACTGCTGCAGGGCTGGTCCCCTGCAGGATCACAAATCCTGTCAGCAAAGCTGCTCTAGAACAGGCTTTCCATGGGTTACAGCTTTCTTCCAGGCATCCACTTGGTCCCACACAGAGTGGGATTGCATGGGCTGCAGGCAGAGCTTTGCTCCTCTGTGGRCCTTYSTGAGCTGCAGGGGCACAGCTGCCTCACCATGGTCTGTGTCACAGGATTCTTTGCTTGGATCCCTCTCCCTCACTGACCTCAGCACCTGCAGGTCTGTTCCTCTCCCATGTTCTCACTCCTCTCTCCAGCTGCAGTTGGTGCTGCACAGGTTTTTCTCCCTCCCTCCCTCAACACATCATCCCCAAGGTGCCATCCCCAGTTCCAAAACCTTGCCGTGAAAACCCAGTGATTTGAAAGCCCATGATCATAATTAACAAATGTGTAGGTTTAGTGTCTAAAACTTCCCCTCAAACAACTGTTGTTTTTCACTTTCTGCTTCGTTGGTTTAGTTCCCTGGTCCCTCTGGTTTAGGATGGTTTAGTCCTGCATCCCTCTGGGAGAGGCTGTTTTCCCTCCTCGCTCAGAGCACTCAAGCTCCCCCTGTTCATGTTTCATGAAGGCTTCTGAACTGGCTTTGAGTGGAATATTCATTGACAGTGACACCAAGCTATGGCAACAGGACACAGAAAGCCACGTGCAGGAGACCACAGCGTCTGGAGCCAAGGGCTTTTGGGAATGTCAGCTGAGGTMCTGTGGGCAAATAGAGTCAGAAATGTTTTGTTTGCTTTTCCTGCAGAGAAATGGATTAAAAAGCAAACATTGGTAGGTTCTGGTTTAAATCTGCCAGATGCTTGTGTGCTTGATTATAATATCTTCCCTTTTGCATTCAGGAGGAATAGACACTTCCTCCTTCCRCTATTCTGTCCTGCCTCAGCCTTCTTCCACTCTGGGGCTCTCTTTGTACTGACGCACTGCAGTTTGATGTTTTGGGAGCTGCAAATGCTCTTCTGTAGCCCAAGGCAGATCCCTCCCTGAGTCTCACTCAGTGCAGAGCAGACTCCTGGGCATGTGAATGACTGAGCTCATCCACCTTCATCCCTGCCACGAGCTGAGGGAGCCAGGAGCTGTGGGAATGCACTCGGAGAGTCTGTGAATTGTCTGTATGTGTCACCCTCTGGCAACTTCACATTTACATCAACCTACAAAATGCTTCTGGAGTCACTCCTTGCTGATTCTCTGACCCCGTTCTTATCTCTACCTGTAGAGGTTTGTAAGAAATTTTGYATTTGGCATGAGTGAAATATGAATTGGAGCATGTCTCTGAAAGCACTGGAAGAGGCATCAGACCAAGGATCAAAAGACTGGCCTGTGCCCAAAAAGAAGCATGCTGCTGCCAGGTTGCTTTTCACAAAAGTAAAATTGAGAAATGAGGTTTTTATGTTGTGACTGTGCTGGCAAGACTAGAGCACAGATGAAAAATCCTGACAACAAGAGGCATGTGGCATTCTTTTCTATGACAGCTGAATAATAAAACAAGCAGTTCCCACCCTCCCTGCCTCTTTCTTTTTTTTTTTCTCCACCTCTTTCTTTTCTTAACCCATCTAGTTTTTACTTTTAATTTTTATTTTATTCATTTCTATATCCCTCCCTCCCCTTACCAAAGAGCTCGTGAACAGTAGATTTTGCTGGTTTTTGTGGCATGGTGCTTTTCTCTCATTCCWGACAGGACCATTCCAGGGCAGATGTCAGATGCTTAACTACACTGACAAAATCTTTTCTGGATTTCATCCAAAGCTTCTTAAACTAGACTTCCCAACAGAAATATGCAAATATTTTACACTATSTAGAAACTTAGCAGTTGTGTATTTGTTTCTCCTGTTAATTTTAGATGATCTGAGGGTTGTTTTTTTTTATTGTGGATTTTGGATAGCTGGTCTTTATCTACAGTACTCCTTCAGGCAAATTTCTTAATCTTTTATTATATATATGTTTATATTTCTTAGTTTTGTGGTCTAATCCCAGCCAACAACTAAGTGCCATGCAGCCACCTGCTCAGTCCCCTGCCCCCTGTGGGATGGGGAGGATACTCAGGGGAAAAAAAGTGGTAAAACTAATGGGTTGAAGTTAGAACAGCTTAATAATTGAAAGTAAGTAAAATRTAGTAATAATAATGAAAAGGAGATAAAGAGAGTAATAAAACATAAGAGAAACAAGTGGGCACAATGCAGTTTCTTACCACCCCCTCCCCTGACTGATGCCCAGTCTGTTCCCAAACAGGGATCAATGGCTCCTGGCCAACTCCCTCCAGTTTATATAYTGGGRCTGTCTCACAAATGAGTAGTTAGACTGCTTAAARAATMACCATCAAAAGTATTGGCAAAAAGMGGGTTTTAATATGAATTTATGAATCCAACTTCTGTAGAGTTCAATGGCAAGGCTCACTCTATTACTTACTAGATAGAGGAAGMACATGTAAGAAAATTGAATTAGAATCGATTTGGAATTATTCACTTGAGGRCCGGGGATGCAAGAGAGAAAGGGTGCAAAGAATATGGGCACAAAAAGATAAGGGTACAGAAGAGTTTGTCAGCACCTAGTCACCAGCAAATTTCACACTTAAAGCAATGATTCCATAGGATTTGCTCCAATTATAACCATGACTTCATTCTAGTTTCACAATAACAGCACTCACACCATAATTAATTCCCAGGCAGAGATGTGTATATAGCTATATAAAGGAACTTTCCAAAGCTGCCCTAGGATTCAGGGAATACTCACATCCAGTCCCTTGGTGTTTCTCAGCAGGCTCGAGCTGCACGCGGAGGGGTCTCTGCCTGTGCCTTGCTGCCAGTGATGGTCTTTTGAATGTGGCAGACCTGAGGGCTCCCGGGTTCTGAGAGGTGTTCCAGCCAGGGGGAGGTGCTGGCACAGCCAGCTGCAGTCCAGGAGAGCTCCAGAGAGAGCTCCACGGGCCTCATTTGGGACTGCTGCTAATGAGATCGTGAGATGATTAGCTTTAGTCATCAGTAAGTTTCCATGCTGACCGTATCCCAAGCTGGGAACTACTGGAAGCAATGGTCCTGTTTCACATGGGCTGTGATCCAGGMAGGGAGTGTCCCAARGCTGTCAGGGGATGACAGATTATCCTTGTTCCCCACCTTGGTCGGGCAGCTGATGTTCCTGTTATGGTCAGGGTGGTTTCCTGAGCTCCYTGTGTCCCACAGGACCTGCTGGTGTGGTCAGGGGTGCCTGGGGAAGGGGCACTTTGCTGCTCAGTTGGTTCAGCCAAGACTGCCAGGGGTTCCTGTGCAGCCATGAAGAGAAGGGGAGAAGGCTGCACCATCACAGCATGACATTTTATGGATTGGAATATCCTCTCAGCTGGTTTGGCTTGGAGGAAAAGCATGGGAAACTGAAAACTCCTTGAGTTAGGCTATTTTACAAATATTTTAGAGAGTACTGTTTAGCATTACTCAGCAACAATGAAACCATCAGTGTATTAGCAACATTCTCATCCTAAATCCAAAACACAGCACTACAGCAGCTACTAAGAAGAAAATTAACTCTGTCCCAGAGGAAACCAGGACACGTATATTAGGCTTAATATGTAGTCCAACTACKGGCAAACAGGACTTCAGAATTAAATCAAGTTGGTTTAGAATAAGCCATGCAGAGCTGCACTCTGTAAAGAAATTAAACTGTATGTTGACTCTGTCCTTCTGCAGTGATGACCTGAGGAAACCCCACCTCCAGCTTTCTGATACCACAGGGCGGCTTTCCCCCAATCCTGTATCAGTTTGTTAAATATTTTTAGACTGTGTGGTCACCTAGTCGTTGGTTTTGGAGTTGGGTGAATTTAATTTCTGAATATTACTTGCATAGCCTTATTGGAAAATCCTTCAGGGTCAGGTTAAACAATAAAACCTGAATTTCTGAATTTGGCAACTCAGACAGTCAATGATCTTGGGATTCCAAGCAACAGGCAATGCTCCAGCACGGAAAGGTGGAAGCATAACAACAAATGTGTATGGCATATAAAAATATGCATTGTTTTTCCAAATTGTGCAATAATTTGACATTAATGAAGAAAAAGAGGGATGGATTTTGAACACCTGKACTCTTTTCCCTTGGCTTTTGATTATTTGTAAGCCTGTTAGCATCTTGGGATAAAAATACAGCAGTGTTTAGGATGGCTCTGAAGGGTTTTAGCACATTTAAAGATAAAATATTTATCAAGAGGAGGGAATAAGAGAGGAAACAGCACCAGTGAAATGACCATATGGTCTCAATAACAGTGCAGCTCCAAAGAGAGCAGCAGCTGTTTTAAGAGTATCTGCTTTACACTGGCTCTAACTAGAATTCAGTGTAACTGAACTACCTAAGAGGGTAATTGCAGTTTAATATGAAAAATGCAGCAATATGATAACAGGCTGGGGGTTGAAACAATCATTAGATTTTCAGCAAACAGGTAGGTTCCCTAAATGCAGCTTTATGTGGTTCTATTTCTACCAGTAGCAAAGAGGTTTTTAAAGACTGAAATACTGAAGCTTTTAGTAAACAACATCCTCTTTGGTCTCTTAATTTTCTAAACTATATCCAGGTAATTCTTTGTTTGCATAACCTGAAGCTGCCAGAGTTTCATCCAAACCTCAGTGACACTCTTAAGCTTTGGAATAATTATCCTTTTGAACTCGCTACAAAAAAAAAAACAAAACTAAAGCTGCAAATGTACTCAGCTTGCTGCTGTCCTGGCATGCTGAGTCTGGTTTCCAATTTTGCCTTTATTAGCTCAGGCAGACAAGTTTGTAGGAATTAAATGTGAAATCAGTGACATACTGTATTTCTGAGTTTTCAAAAATGCTGATTTAGTCCATGATGGATTGTGTGGAGCAAATGTCAATAGTGCCAGATATCTTTCAGATCTGTGAGTTTTACACCAGACTTTTGGCAATGCCTTTGAGAAACTTACACCTTCATTTGGAGCTGCTTTTAGGTTAAYCAGTACCAGAAGAGGGCTCTTGAAAAGCAGCTGTCCATTTGCATGCAAGTCATACCACTTTCCTTAAACTGAAATGGCAAAAGCATGGATGGAACTCTAACTGAAGAAATACCTGATCACTTCATCCTACCATTATAGATTAGATAAAATGAAACCTAAACAGAGATTAAAACCAGCTGCTCCTTTCTTTACCTGGTCTTAATTTTGTTGTTACAAAATGATGTAAAAATATCTAGATGATAGGCTGGTCATGTTTTTTTTATGCGGAAAATTTGTGTCTCACTAAATTTGCTTGGCCTCTGGATCCCATTTATAGCTGCTCTACCCAGTCAGTGAAACTTTTGCAGCTAAACAAGGGACCAGATCTGGTCATGGGACATCCACAGCTGAAGCAAGTGAATAGAGAGATAGTCAAACCTTTTTGTGTGCCTTAGTGCTCTTGGAGCTATTTTCTAGTAACAATGAAATAATTCTGAATACAGAAGTATTGAAATGCAGCACGCTGACTACAGAAATTTAACTGTTGTACTAATTTTATTAGTCTTCTCTACCTGAAGAGAAGATATTTTAAAAATATGRAGGACTATGCAGGAAATTCTTTAGCTTCAGTACAGCCAATCTGAGGATGCCTAACACTTCAGGCAAAAATTTCGCACCTCTGCAAACACCACCAAAATTTCTCATAATGATGTGTCTGACTGCCTTGCTCAGTTCCTTGCTAAGAAGAGTTCTTCAAGACAGGAAAGACAAGGACATTGGTGTTTGGGAGCAGGAGCACTGTTCCATGATCTACTACTGTCTSTAGTGCTTTGGAAATGGAAGATCTGTTATTATTATCATCATTATTGGGGATGTTGGAGTGATGCTAAAGATTTGTCGGAGAGGGAAGCAGATGGAGTTGAAATCCATTGGAATTAATAAACAATGTGGATTTGTTCAAAGTTKTTTACTGTTTCAATGTTTTCAGTGGGATGGGATGAGACACAAAGCTTCCAGAACCTGTCTGTGCTGTTCTTCCTCTCTGGAAAAAATGAGGTTTTTCATCTCTCTGAGCATCAATATTCTGTCAGGGTAGACACTACATATATTCTTCAAACTTGCTTTTTATTTTCTGAATCTTCAAATCCTTCCAGGAGGGGATGGTAATGCAAATGTGTGGRCACCTGTTTGATCTGGAAGGAAGCCTGGGTGATTGGTAATAATGGAATGATTCCAGTGCTTCTGGACATAGCTAGGTATAAAGTGTGCTTTCTCTTGGCAAAACCTGAGTTTGTGTGAAACAACATGAAGRATCTTGCAATAGGAAACAAATTCTGTTGTCAAAAAACATGAAATTAGAATTTTTTTTTCCTTTGTAATTATTAGTACTCCTGCACGTGCATTCACTGTTCTATCTTCAAACTGGCAGCACCCTTYATTTGGGTTTGGTTTGCTGTTGCAGCAGTAAAGAATCTCAGCACTCACCTTGTGTTGCAAATAGAGGTGTCTTTCTATAGCTTGGTCTAAGCCAGCCAAACGTGTCTTGTTTGAAAATCATGCTGAAGTGACACTAGGTTTTTGTTGTTGTTGACTGGTTTTGTTTTTATATTTCCCTGATTAATGTCAGGATATTATCCTTTGAACCTAAGAGGTAGAAGTTCAGCTGAAAGCATGTGTTTTTCTCTGGAGCACAGGTGACATGTCTGTTTTAATAAAGGATAAAGTCCGGAACATATGTGGTCTTTTTAGACAGGTTAAGAGAGTTCTGATGGATGGATTTTTTTCCTTATTGTTTGGGGTATTTTCCCTGAAAATTTAAAAAGAAAAAAAAAAGTTTAGAGAACATCTCTGTTTCTATTGACATGGGAAATAATTTGCTGTTTCCGAATTATCATCTCTGACTAAATTTAGGGACTTTGTTGATGTCATCAGATTTACCAATTTAGTGTCTGATTCTGCTTTTAGTTTAGTTGTGGGGACAAGTAGTACAATTTAAATTTGCTGTTTTATTTTTACGTTTATAGCTGGTAATGTTAAGAGCTGGGTTGTCCAAGGATATGCAGACTTTAACTTTCTTTAACTTTGAAGTCTAAATTTAGTTATTGTGCATATAACTCTTGAATGGGTATTGACAATTTTATATGTGACTTATTTTTCTGTTGGCTATCATAAGTAACCAGTAGAATAACTTTTTTTTTTTTTTGTTAAAAAAATTGTTTGAGTTCTAGAAGTATGTCCTGGAGATACATTTAAACTAAACTGGGTATCTTCTCCTCTTTTCTTCAAGTAAGGAAAAATTATATTTGTCTTGCAAAAAAATCAAATTATTCCAGCCATTTTTTTGAGTTGTAGATGATGAAAGCCTTCTAAAACAGTGCTATGGATCCTAGATAGAGGATTTAGTTCTTGCTAGAAATAATTTTAAGCGAGTGTAGATTTAGCTGTTTATTTCTGAAAATTGAAGTATAGTTACTGAAGGTTTCAATTCTTGGAAATTGTATTTTGGATCACTGTGATACAAATTTGGAGAACAGATGTAAGATTTKAAGCAGTCTGTCCATGTGAGATTTGAGATGAAGATGGCAAAAGGAAGAAGCAAGTGTCCCACTGTCTTAGAAATTAGAGAATTTTGGTGTCCAAGCTGGCTAAGGCCATTTGGGGGCTGGAGATCTCATTGAAGGATCTCACCAGGGGCTTTCCTGCCATGAATGAGCAGTTTTCCAGCAATTTACTAAAATTAGATTGAGGTTTATCTAAAAGTTGATGAGTATTAATCATAAATGGAAGTACTATTTTAAAAAATGCAGTTTTTAAATATTTATTGTGTATTTGGAAGAAAAGACTGAAAAAAGAAATGCTCTCTTCTTCATAGAGGGAAGAGAGCCTGAAAGAAGCAGGGAAAAATCTTCTCTGGAAGACACTGCTGTTTATTGTGGCTGTGTTTATTACACCAGGTAGAGTTTACCTCTTAGTCTTAGTCATCTAAAAGTTACTTGGTTTTCTTTTTATCTGCTGGAGAGGAGAGACTTATTTTGAATTACCCATCAAATTGACTTGGGTGTAAACTTTACTTATTCCCTTTTATGTTACAGTAGTAATTTTGGAGATTTTTTACTGTACACAATAACATACACAATATGCAATGCACTACATAGTTATAATAAAGCATGGAATACTAATGCAATGTACACATAAATAAAACATAATACATTCTACTTTGCTCAAGAGGAGAAAAATTCTCTCCCCTTYGCCCAATTACAATTCCTATCCTTCACAGCTACTCTGTGGAAAGAGAAAATGTCATGCTTTGTTTCAATAAGAGAAGATAAGATAACTTACCTGGCTGTGTCTGGATTTAAATTTGAATTCTGCTGAATTTTGAAACTATACAAATATGAAACTCTGTTTCAGATCTAATTATCGAGCTTTTCTTGAAATACAAAACATTTCTTAAAGGCTGCATGGCTGCTTCTAATTAAAGCGATTCTGATGATGTGGCCTGAGTTGTTTCTGGCTCTTTTTTGCTCAAGTAGTATTTCTTGAGATTCTCCAGGGATGRCCACTTAATCAAGCTAGTTATTTTCCTTGTTGAATTGCCAAAAACCCTCAAGACAATTTGCTAACTTAGTTGCTGACAAACTGCAAATTAGTAAGCCAGTTCTTTTGCTGGTGAGTGTTCTGCAGAGTCAACCATAACTTCTGGTAATTGTTGTTTAAAGAACTAAACATACAATGTTTAGATAGGAAAGGTATAAATAATGCTGCAAATTTGTATTTATATATTTTATTTGTATTACCTTGTTCTTCAATAATTAAGGACAGACTTTATCAAAGGCATTCTGATGTTCCTTTTTATAACCTATGAACTGAGAATGTGGGCTTCACAAGCCTACTGTCATCTATAATTTTCAGTTCTTGTAACTTTAATTTTTTTTTTAGTTTTGTTGACATTCAGTCAAGATCAAAACAAAAGAATACCACCAGCATAACCCCACACCTTTGCTTGAGGGCAACAAAAACATTTTATTATTTTTCTCTTCTGACCCAGAAAAGAAAGAATGATGGAGGAGGGTTAATTATTTCTGAAAGCAGATTTATTTTTAAAACTCATTTACAGAATTTTCCACCCACATATACCTAGATATTTTACAGATGGTGGTGATCTTATCCTTAGGGGTAAAAAKTTAAGGTGTAATTTCAAGCAACATGCTTCAAGATCTTTCCTGGAATAGAACACCTAATAATTGTCCTCTTTTTCTGCCACATGCAGTGGTGAAACGGGAGCAATAGAAGTGCTGCAGTTATTCTATCTGAAATTAAATTGGAAATTAAATGTTCCCTTCTCAAAGAACAGCTACCCTTAAGAGCAGATTTCTTACCATTCAATTCCTACKTTTTAAAATAAGCTAAAAAGCACCGTCAGTGGTCACTGTCCCTCTGTGGCCATTGTCCATCCCAAAGAGCACCATCAGAGCATTGGTGACRATAAACTTTGAAATGTCTGRTTGGAAACAYTSCACCTTCTTATGCAAAAGAATAAAAARCAAGGGTTATCTAYTGAGGGAGGTTATWTTATTAATARTAGTAGTARTAATAGTAGTAAAATTTCTGAAGTGATGATCCCTGAAATGAATGGCTGTAATTCTAGAATTTCATGGTCATTTGTGAAAATGCCAGTAACAACAACTGATTTTTGGTGCTAGTAGTACAAAACGAGGGCCTGAGTTTTGTGGGACAAAGACTTTTTCCAAAAGCCTTAGCAATTAAAAGTGCTGTCAAGAGTGCCATTTCTGAGTGTGAACTGCTGAGTGTGAACTGCTGTGCTTCTGGATGGCACAGGGGAGGGTATGGAGATGAAMAAATGTGCTTGGAAAGCTGTGAACTCGGAGCTTTCCACAGAACCAGTTTTCCTAGTTTTGTTGTTGGTTGCACATCTGCATGACAAGGYTCGGTGAAAGTTAATTTAAGGAGTCTAGAAACTGCTCAAACATTTCAGTGCTCTGGGAAGAGCACACAAAGGGGTTGTRAAGGGTTAGGGCATGCTCAGCTTAGGTTTAATCCTAATGAATGTGAGAGCTCTTCAACAGGAAGAGCTCTGYGTGACCCCATGCACTCAGCAAGGTTTTTAAATATCATAACTGTCAAGGGGCAGCAAGTCTYTACTAATTACCTGCAAACAAGTGATTATCAAAGGTGCTAGTAATAGGATCCAGGGAGCCTGCATCCTTGACACAAAATCCATAGAGTGATTAGGGTTTGGCAGAGGCATAACAAACTAAAAGTAGGGTCTTAGGAAAGTTTGCAGACAATTTCCATTATAATAGCTAGAGACAAGCAATTCCATGAGCAATTTGGGTTAGGAGGCTTGAAATAAGCAAGTACAGTGCTAAAGACTGCAAAAAAATTGTTTGAAGAAGTTAAAATACATAGCAGTCTGAGAAGYTGTTTGTTTTATTTTAGTTAATTCTCAGTTGAGGAAATTACCAGTATTTTCCCCCATTGTAAAATCATTTTGTGATCCCTCACTTCTTTCTCTGGTCACCAGAGAAGACAGCAGCAGTGGCTGGTGCTGGAGGGGAGCAAAGCCTTGCTCTGGGGCTGGGCTGGAGATATTGCCTTCCAAAAAAGCAGACCTGACTCATTCAAGACATATCTTTGAGAAACACACAAGGCAGATATGGAGAGCTGAGCTAATTTTCCCACCTTGTAGRAAATTGCACTTCATCCTAAAATGAGGTGTGAAATGCTGGCTGTGAGCTGCTGCTCAAAGGCATCACTGTATACTGTGTATTTTACATTATATTTAAATAATAATAGTATATAAAAGTAACTGATACATTATTTAAATTACAAGTAACTTAAAGCAAAATTGCTTCCAAAKAAATATACTATTTCTTCCTTGCTGTTAATGCTTGCTATAGAAAAATACTACTTCTTGCACATGTAGAAAGGCAATATGACTGAATCTAACACTTTCTGGTTAAATGTAGGAAAGGTAGTGTCTTTTTTAYTGAAAGAGATTTGATTATTTGGGGTACAGTAATGAGTTTCAAAATACCCACAAGTGTGTTCACATTCTCTTGGTCTTTTTTCTGGGTTCCACTGTGTAGTGGAGGGATATTTCCAAGGTGTTTGCTGCTGACTGGAATGTTTAGAGGTTTCATAAGGAGCCTCAGTACTCATTCATTGCATCAGCCTTGCTTTTACTCTTATCCTGTGGATATGGATCCTGACCATCCCTAGACCCAAGCTGGCATGATTGTCATTCCCTGAATTAAATCAGGAGTTAAGACTGCTGTGGTATTAAAATCTGGTCTAAATGTATAAGGATCCTTTTAATTTCTTTCCCAGTTCTATAACATCTCTGATTTCTTGTTTGTTTGATTTGGTTTTGGTTTTAATCCTGTTCTCCTGCTCTTCAAATAACAAACCAAGTTTTGTGAAAAAGCACAAAAATAAAGGCAGAGGTTTTTATGTAGTGCTAACACCTGCACACACAAGAGACCGTGCTAAGCAGAATGAGGACTGAAACTGATATTCAAGCTCCCTCACACATCCTTTTCTCCAAAATTAATATTATCTCTCCAGTGAAAGCTTAGGCACCTCTTCTCTGATATTAGGGMATTCTGGTCAGGATAGCAGTGATTTTGTAGGTAGCTGTTTTGGTTCCTTGGTGTAATTTGCAGAGGGGAGAAAGGAAGAAAGAAAAGCACCTTCTTTCAGCACCTTCTTTCTTAACTAATTTTTTTTTTTAAGTACTAAAAAGTTGAGAAGAAAACATTCAAAGCTTTTAACTTAGAAAAGGGAGAAATTTAGATTCAGCTCTTAAGGAGCCACACAGTAGAGGAAAAAGGTGTAAAATGTGTTTGTGAGCTTCCCTGTCTTATGATATTTAGATGTGTGTGATTGCTGTRTTGACGTCAGCTGCCAGGGAGAGGTGGTGTTCTTCCAGAGCACTTGTTTTTTTCCTCATTAGCAAGGAAGAGCTATCAACATTTTTTTTTATATTATGTCTAATTGAAGCTGCAGCTTCTGCACCGTGTTTTTGTTTCCAGCTACTTGAAAGGATCAAGGACAAAGTAAAGAGYCTCCAGTGACCTGCAGAACATTAAAGCTTATAACCTCTGGGACTGATCTGAGCACTGGGTAGGGTTTGGTGGGGATTTTTTTCCTCTCCAAATACCTTAATGCTTTACAGAGAAGTGTTTCAGGATCCAAGCCGATGAGCCCTGTCTCCTTTCTATTCTTTTTTTTTTTTTTCTTTTGTGGTTCATTTTTTTTCCCTGATCAAAGCATCTCAGCAGACTCTCTTTGATGTCTCCCTAGCTTTAGCTGTATCATAAGCAGTTTGACACAGTAAAAAGGAAAACAGCATTTGTGAAAAAAAAAAATAATTTCCAAACAAAACAATTTTTCACTCAGCCAAGTGAGAAGCACACAGAGGCAAAGGTTTATACAATCAATGTTGTTTTGATTCTATGCTCAGCCTTCAAGAAATGGAGCACTTAACCAAGATAATTTTTTTATATTCCTGTTGGCTTCTGGAGGTTCTTGTACGGCACCTCTGGGGGCCTCCCCTTGCACTGACCGCAGAAAGCCTCCTTGTTCCATCCCAGGCAGGACCTAAACAAGCATGACGCCTTTTGTGTGGGAGAGGAAAATCAGGCCAAGTGTGTTTATATTGCAAGTTGTTAATAACAACAACAGTCCTTGGCTTTTGTGAAGCACATGTCAGGCAAGGAATGCAAAGTGCTTTTAAAACAGGCATTAATTAAGGTTGACAACCTCCACCTTCACTCTTCCCTTGCCATGAAGTTAGTAATGAGTCAGGAATGCAGATTGGCTTTAAATCTTCCCCTCAAATGGTGGCTTGCCTCTTGGCTGGCATGGTGGCAGTGGCAGGGCAAGGTGAGGGWGGAGAGGGAACTTTTCTCTATGTTGTTCTGGTGGAGCAAACACATCTCCCCCACTCCTTTCTCTCCTCCCTRGATAGGCTTCTGGCCCCCAAAGTCTTGCACAACCCAAGAAGCAAAGTGGCTTGGGGGGAGAGGCTTCTGAGGTGTTTCTTGACCTGGCTGTACCAATGGCTGCTCTTCCTTAAATTAGAGTTTGCCCTTGTTCTGTTACCCACAGGGGGAAAAGAAAGGTTGCTCACAACGTGATGGTAATTACAGCGAGATGAGCTGTTCGGCTGAGCAGCTGCTCTTCTCCAATGGGTTTCAACATTATCTCATTTCATTTAGTGGTAAAAGTCTTCAAGCCAAGCTGGAATCACAGCCCTCCCCTTCCTCAAATAAACAAAAAACCACAACCAAAACCAGAACCCCCACAAACAACAAAAATAATGGCCCCGAACCCCCAGATCACACCGCCTCCAAAAAAAAGTCACACCCCCCCACTTTGGACTGCARAGGGAATTTTGTTCATGTACACCTAGAGAAATGTAAAGTGACTCCTTTGCAAGTTACCTGYTGATGCTCTGTGAACATGATGCTCTAGTCTCCATATACAAAATAATGAAGTTGTCTGCAGACTTCAGCAGTCTTTGATTTGGACTGAAATTTCACAAACTGACCTCAGCATTCTTTTCCCTATGCACAATCCAGGTGTTTTTTTGTGGATCTGAGCCTTTCCTAAAGCTCCTTTGTTACCTGTTGAATCAGGCAACAAGTCCAGCAGAAAAACTGTGCTGCATTTGCCTGATTCTTTTTCTGCTGAAACTGTGAGCTGAAATTACTTGAGCAGGGCCTAGAGAAACTGTATTTTGGTGCATAAATACAATGTAAAGAGAGGAAATACACATTTGTTTATGAACAAGAGGGTCCTTTGAGGTATGGTTGCATTCATTAAAGTGTTTTCAGTTTTCTATGCTGTGAGGTTTCCCACATTTTCACATTGCTTCTGTTACTCATTTTTCTCTTTACTTCCCAGCTGTTCCTTCATACAAATCAGCTTGTTCAAAAATATGTAATTTAAAACCTGTTTTGAAAGCCTGCTCAGTGAAACATCAGCATGTGGGGGTGTTAATGTCTCTCAACCAGATAATCTTCTGAAAGGCCGTTTGTCATAAGGGTTCAGTTTTAAATATAAAAGAAAAAGTTATCTTGTAAGAAGTAGCTAAAAATATGTACCTAGACAGAAACACAAATCCCTGTATTTATTGCTTTAAATCCCTTACTGAATTGAGAAAATCTGTGAAGTGTGGCAAGGGAATGTAAAATATATTAAATTATGTCCCACSTTAATCAAGAGTTTCTTTCCTAAATAGTCTTGTAAATATTTTAGTTGCAGCAGTTAGTCACTGCAGAAATGGCTTTCTTTTTTTTTGTTTCTTTTCCTGTGCCCTGAACATAAACAACAGTGTGCTACAATTCCTGGCTCCRAGTCCAGAATCTGATTTTATAGCTCTACTAATTCAATCTAACTCAGAGGAGTCTGATTAAATAATATCAAAGTTATAATTGATAGACTAAATGTTGCTATCATTTTATGATACAAAAGTATTATAAATATAATTCTAGCATTTTTTATCTAAATGGTCATTGAAGGTATCTTTTAACAGCCTAATGTAAAATTATTACTATAGAAACTTCCAGATTAATTCAGATCTTCTAATATAGCAAATATTTCAACATATTTATGAATAATATACAGAGGCATATAATTGTTAATCTTCCAAGCTAAGGAATCCAAAACATGGCTTATAAATTAATGGCTTCCTTGGGTGGCATGAACATCAGGTCACTGCTTTATTAAAGAAAAACAAAAACAACCAACTCCTTTATTATAAAAAGGAGAAGGAATTAGTACAAATTATATTTGATAAAACAAGACTGATATAAAAACATAAGCTATATATTGTTACCAGTGCTGAGCATATATTGGTCTTATCTTATGAATTGTGCTCACAATGCAATTTTTTGCATAATTAATTGTAATTGTATAGGGAGTAGACTGAGATTAGAAGATTTTGTCTTGCATTCTACCCCTACAAGAGGTCATTGCTTCTTACTTCAGAGAAGARTATTTCAGTATAGAAAAGGGTTTTCTTCTGTCTTGAATCTAAACCACCATTATAAGCTGTAGGTATCCTGAGGCTTGRAGTTTGAAGCTTTTGTAGCTATGATGAATCTACCTTTAAGTAGAAACAGTTGATCCTTCTACTGCAACTGAATTATAGATGTAGTGTTTGTGTAAGCATTTTTTGTAACGAATAATGTGAATTGCCACATTACCTAAATTAATCAGTTCTGGACCAGCTCTTTGCTGTATAAGGAGTTTTGTAAACATTGAATAAAGATTTATAAGTTTTAAAGAAATGAACTTYCTCTGCCCCAGAAAGTTTAATATCTATACTAATGTCTTTAGGCAGCAGATGTTGATTGACAGGTGTAAGTCACAGCGATGTGTGGGGACACACATGACACACAAAACAACAGATGGGAAAAGAGCACTTAAAATACACAAATGATTCACATATGAACAGTGTATGGATGAAATTACTTGATTAAGGAAGGCATGACTCCTAGAGCAGAATTTCACTGACTTGRTTTATTTTCAAGAAAGTAACTTTAGAGTGTAACTGGCCACTCTGAAACTACTCTGTGGAGCATTCTCCCCATTTCATTTTTTGTATGTGTGGCAYCTGAGAAAACTGAATTTTTATTGAATTGTCAAAAATAGCAATCATGCTAACAGYGAAGGATGACGTCCCTGTGGTTTATTTTCTGTCATTTACTGAGTAGCAAACTAGGATTCACAAAACCATTTCTCTGCTCTCAGTGCACAGTGCCCCATATTACTAAAATCATTTGGTTTCTCAAATCTGATTATGTTCATACTATTTCTGAAACAAGACATTTCCCTTTCTGTTATCTTGGATAATACAATTTCCAGCATGCATTTAGAAGATCAAAGAACATCAATGGCTACAGATGCTCCTATTTTTATGGCACATATTGGTCATAGTTCTCCACAGCCAGAGATGACTTAGTTATGAGCTTCTGATTATTAAACCTTGTAATAATATAAGGCATGCTATACAATCAATTAYAATAAATGTCTTAATTGCCAATATCTACCAATTTCCTGTTATTCTTATCTCMATTATTTCCAACAGAACAAGTTGCCTAAGGGTGATTATGGGTGTTTTATGAGCAGATCTACATGACTTTAAGGCTGTAGGCACAATGCATGAAAAGGGGCAGAGCAAGCCTTGAAGACCCTCAATCACACTTATTGCATTTCACTGTGGAAAGTGTGAAAGGTCCCCACCTTGGCTGTGCACATCATAGCCCTGAGCCCCTCTGTTTATGTGCTGSTGGGCTGGCAGCCTGTGGTGGTCAAGGGGAGATGATGATGATGGTGGTTACAGTAATGTATACCTGCTAAACACCTATGGGTCGACTTATAAATCATTAATGAAAAAAAGAAATTCAATATTCAGTCTTTTTTTTTGGCTTTCTTATCCTTTGATTGTTCCTCTATAGCAATGCAAGCTAGAACAGTCTTTGAGAGAGGAGTGAGATTCTTCTGCAATCCTTTTGTGAAACAGMAAGTACAAAAGATCACAGGGATGGCAGTGAATTAATCCTAACACTTGGCAACACCTCATGCATTGCTGGCTCTGAAGAAACAGGCTGAAGTCACAGGAGCATGCTGAGAGAGACCATCTTTCACATGCAGGGAGAATGTGTAATCTGAACGGATACTGGCAAACTATGAAATTCATTTTATAAGAGAAATTAAAGTGAAGAGAAATGGGGGAAAAAATGGTCCAAATCTTGTATGCAGCAGGAATTACAATAGAGCTCAAAAGTCCTTTTTTCAAGTTCAAAAAATCACCTAAAAAAACCTAATTTTATTTTCAAGATGTACTCAAGAGCACGGAGAACATAGATCTAGGGATCTTCCTGGTATTCAAAAATCCATCCCAGTTTGTGACTTTCTTCTGTTTTCTCTACCTGTGTCCCCCTCTTTCCCATATTTATATGTTGCTGTTGTGATCTTCACCTGTGAACAATTCAAATGTTTTCCCCCTCCTGCACAATTATCAGCTTCCACTGCTATGGGATGCAGCCACTGAGTTTAGTTCATAAACAATCTTTGCATGAAATATCAAGTCAGTCCAAGGTGCAGAAATAATTGAATTYTGACTGGATTCTTAGATGCATTTCTAAAGTAGATAACACTTGCCCCTTTCCCAAAGGAGCAACAYTGTCCTTGGTAGATTATTCCCAACAAAAAGCAAGCATTTGGGAAAAAAATTATTGGACTAGGGTCAACATCTCATTCATTATGGAGAAAAATATAGTAAAAGCACCAAGAYTGTCTTTGGAGCCACTCACCTTTCAATTTGTTGCCAAAAAACAGGACACTTCAATAAATTAATTGTTACTATAAGGAAGAGATACTCAAGCTTTCCTGTTCCCTATTAGAATACTTAAGCTGGCTCTTGTGCTATAGAAAATTAATTAATGCATCTATCAGTGTGACAGGTCTAATTGTGGGGACTTGCTAGGTTTTTATAGAGTGATAACTAAGGCTTGAAAATGCAATACAAAGCATGCTTGGTCAGGTTTGAACAGGTTTGGAAAATATGCCACAAATACAGAACAAGTTAACTAGAAAGTGCAAGGGAAGTTTGTTTTTCTAGAAAGATGAAGAAATTATATTTCCATTGGTTAAAAGCGGTGGGGAAAAAACTATTAAACAAATCAGAAGAAAGCAATGCMGTTTCAGAGTAAACAATTTCAGTGACAAAAGCAAGATTATTGTTGGCTTTCAGTTTTCTGATGTATTTTTCAAAATTGAATTGGAAGTCCATTTGTAGGAAGCTTTTTCCTCCATAAAGGGCTACTTAAGGGGGGAAGAATTTAAATTCAAAGGGCATTTTTTGAAAGTTTTTTTTTWTTATTTTTTAAATATTATTTCTTTGGATGAATAAAGATTGTCATACAGCAGCATTTGGTGTTGTGAAAATTGAGGCAGAGAGCAGATAGACACTTATTTTTTCTTTGGCAGAATAAATCATAATGAAAAAGTATTGAAATATTATTTGCCATCTAGAAGGCTGCAGAAGTTGTAAATTATGTCCGGGCTTGTGTATTTGGTTAAAAATTCATCCTRCTCACCTGAGGGCACAATCCAGGAGCCCAAGTTCTTTGGGCTACAATTGACAGAAAGATGACGGGTGGGATGAATTGTGCTGAGCAGGCTGTCCCTGTTGGCTCKGGAAGATATTCTGAACGGATGAGTCTTAAGCCACAGGGACCTGAACCATGAGCTTCAGAGACCAAGGATCGTCTCTGAGACGTCCTGATTCCTGGTTTTCCCATGTTATCTTTAGATGGGCAGCTTCAGTGATTTAAAATTTGAAAATAACTTTAAAAGTTGTGGTATCCCCAAATAAAAGTGTTGCTTCAAGTTGGAATTAGTTTCTGAAGCCTTGGCTTTCTGCAAGTCTTAGACTCGTTCTGGTCTACACAGGTGGCAAGTTAAGAGAGTGCTTGTAATAAAGAACTTTTAAGGCTTTCTCCTTTTCCTTTAGGGGTTTCCGTATTCAGGCTGATCTGGTGAGGGGAAGTTCTTGCACCTGAGTAAAACCAGGAGTTCTTTACTCATCCATGCATGTCTCTTGCCTCCTTTTTGCAATTTCTTGCATGTTGGGGTGGATCATTCTTGAGTCTGGAGGAAGTGATCCTTGGATATTYGAATATCAACCAACTCTCTTGGACCTTTCTTCCACAAAGGACTTTTTACCATGGGATTCTTCCAAGAATATCCCTGAAGAGGTTCAAGTTAACTCTGCTGAAATCCATGGTTACAAGCTTGCTTTCCTCCTTCCTCAACCTCATGGTCACTACAGCCAAGGCTGTCCCCAACCTTCACATCTCCAACAAGGCACTCCCTGTAGGTTAGTATGAAGTTGAGCACACCATTCTTTGTGGGATCCTTCATTGCCTGTGACAGGAAATTTTCATTAATGCTTTCCAGGAATGTCCTGGGCTGTTTGTGCTTTTCCAGCAGATGTCAGGGTAGTTAAATTACCCCACAAGAACCAGGGCTTGTGACTGTGAGGCTGTTTCTAGTCGCCTGTAGAATTACTCATCCACTTCCTCCTCCTGCTTAGGTGGCCTATCACAAACACCCACACCATGTCACCCTTCCCTGTCACCTCTTTTCTCCTGACCCATAAGCTCTCAACTYGCTCATCACCCACCCAGAGACAGAGCTCAGCACATTCCAAGCGTAGAGGACAACTCCACCCCTGCGTGTCCCTCCTCAGCATCATGTGGTCCTTCCTGATAGCATTCCAGTCATGGGAGCTGTCCCACCTCATCTCCATAATCGCTGCGATGTCAAAGCCCTGTGACTGCTCACCGACCTCCCGTTCCTCCTGTTTGCTCCACGTACTGCATGTGTTGGTGCACAGGAGCTTCACAGAAGCATTTGATGGTTTCCATTTCCCAGCATTTGATGGTTTCCATTTCCCAGCATTTGTTGGTTTCCATTTCCCAGCACGGCAGCAAAGGGGTGTCCCATGGTCCTGTCTCGTGGTTGCATCTTTGGGTGCTCACACTCACTGAAGGTGTCCCATCTTACGTCTCCTTTTGCTGCTTGGGTGGTCACTACAGTTCTTCCTTTTACACAATTTATCTCTGTCAAGTCTGATTATGTCCCTGGTCCTCTTCAAATCTAGTTTAAATCTCTCTCAATGAGCCCTGCTAAGAATTTTTCCACAAAGCAAATCTCTTTATAGAGCTCTTGACTTTTTTGTCTTGTAGGCAACAATAAAAAAAGAAAAAATCCAACTTGCCAGCAGCTCTCTCTGAGGTCAAAGTGGATTGCTAACAATAGACCCTTCTCTAGCTAAACAGGTTCAAATTTTGATAAAGTATAAGGTGGGGACATATTTTTGACACATGGTTCTGTGCCAGATCTTGAGGATTTTGAAGGTTTAACCAGAGTCCTTGAAAGTATTTCTGTGTATGGAGAGGAAGGAAGTTTTGTCTTACTGAAAATCACATTATTTAGTCCTCCACTAATTCTTAAAAAAAATCTGAAACAGCAAAAGCATGAATGTATGGATTTCTCAAAACATACTGACATAGTATAGAATATAAGCACTTGCTTAATACTRAATGTTGAACGAGGCTTATTTCTTTGCTTAAGATTAACTCCTTTCCAAATATTTTGTTTATTTTGGGCCTAAAATTTTCTCTTATGCTTGAATATAGAGTAAACCTGATCAGGGAAATACTAATTTCATATTCTCCTGATGTAACCTGTCTTTGTGAGATCCTGCTTCTTTGAAATATGTTTCCCGTGCATTGCTTTTTGAAAGCTATTGCCTTGCTATTTCTTTAGTTCTTTTCCTCAAGTATGCTGGATAATGACAATACATTACAGGTTAACAATGAAGGTATATCAGTGTAGATGTAACTGCTGAGAAATCCTATAGGATCCAGTCCTCCATGTTTGTATGTGAAAATCTCCAGGAGGACCCCAGGAGGATTTTTTTACTACACCCTCCATCAGATTCATTGAACCACYTGCTTGCCTCAATACCTTCATGGTCTAAAATTGCTGTTACTGCTTGTGAGAGAACACAGTGGAAAATGTGTTTTACCAGCACTTGTTTTACTGGGAAGAAATTTAATCCATGACACTCTGGTCTTTAGCTTGTAGGTCCAGGATATGAACGTTTTATCAGAAATTTTCCAAACAGGAAGGGGCTTGTCGACCATTATCAARCTCCTCAGTGGTAAAGCAGAAGAAYGTGGGAGTATTTCACTTTGAGCCTTGCACCTGGATGTTGAGAGCTCATAAACAGATGGGGTTTTTCGCATTTCGAATCAGCAGTCCTTGTTAATCCAGCTTAGACATCCGGAACACCTGGCATGGAAACTGTAGAAGTGCCAGGTGGGTCAGCTYGGATACATCAAGACRAYGACATTCCCTGTTGGCAAGTTGGKTTTTWTTTGGTTTTGGCTATCCAAAATRTTTATTAATTTTTATTAATGTCTCATGCTGSTCTCTTTAAAAAGCAGTAAGAAAAACTCGTAGGTGATCAAGCAATTTTGCATTTCTGGGAAAGTGGTGTATCCAGTGTAATTATAACTGGATATCTGCACTGGAGAATTAAACCTGCATAGGAYACAAGAGCAGTGAAATTCACACAAGTTCAGAACCTTTCTCATCACTTTCTTTCAAGTCAATGGTCTCAYTGAGCCTTATGAGAGAGAACTCAGGTTTTGCTTGAGTTAAAATCCACGCAGACTTTGGGTATTTTTTTTTGCATTGTTGTATTTTTATGTTCATATAAACGTAGTTCTTTGTAGTCAAGATATTGCAAGCACCTTTTCAAAGCACCTAAGAAACTTGGGGCCTAACTCAGGAAATAACAAACACAATTATGATAAAGCACTCTTTGTCTAGTCTTTGTAGCAATAAATAATGAATCTTTTAATTCAAAGATGCTTACCACCTMTCCAAGAGTACTCAGCTGACAATCCTATAGCTGATAAAATGATGGTCTAGGTATATTGGTGTTAAAATAATAAACTTGATTACTTCTCAACCTCTAATTTTTCATGTAGTTTCCAGCACCAATCTCATTTTCTTAACTACTCTCCTTGCACCAAAATACGCATCACTTAATTCTTGGCCACGGTTACGTTGGCAATTCTTTACAATTAATGAAATGTAAATCATAACAATTGTTGGATGAGTCCTGTGGCCTGGGATTGCTYGCAATATACTTATTAAGTATTAAACATGACCTATGATCATGCATAATTATCAGACAGTGATGGATTAATAGCATCTATCCTTCTGAGACAAGGTGGCCATTACTTTTACAGTAAATATCCCAGAACAGGRACAGTGTCCTCAGATAACACCTTGCAATCCTTTGTGTTCTAGAGATACTGAGCAYGTTTGTTGCCATGAAAACAGCACAATTCTACTTTCTAGTTTAGCAAACCCTGAGAACTACTTGGGCTGAGCTGTTTAACTGTTAAGTGTTTTCATATTTAGACCATTGTGCTAAGGGTCTCCTAAGAACAGAATTGRTGCTAACAATCAAGTACAAATGGGGCTGTCAACGCTGACAAAGCTCCCATCTCCACGTCAGACCTTTTCCTTAGGAATATCTGAAATTATGAACCATTTAGTCTAAGCTGGCTGCACAATTTCTACATTTGTATGCACTAAAACAATGGAATCACATGGAATTTAAATGTATGTATAAATTCTTACCCCCAAAATTAATGTTTTGGCCCAGTATCTATGAGTTTRAGGAAGGAGTTACCAGAACAGAAATCAGCATTTCATTGTGAAAACCAGCAGTGATACACACACTGAAAAAAGTCCCCAAATGTACCACAGTATAATCGAGAATATTCCATTTACTTGCAGCATTTCAAGTGAAATCCTCACCTTTGTGATACTATTGCAGGTTTTGCAGTCAATCACAGTGATTAATCCACCGGATTGCTTGAAACCCAATACTGAAATACGTTTCATTATTAATTTCTGAGTAGAGAACTATATTCAAAGGCCATACACTGTAGTTTTCAAAATTAAGCTATTCAACAACAGGAACAAGTATATTTCTGTTGGAAGAATCTCAGAGATTAAAGTGGCCTCTTTGGATTTTGTAAGTATTTTATGAGCCAAAATGTTGTGCTAATTTTCAGTAAGCAGCCTGACTTTCAAATCATAACTAGAAGCCATTGAGTTCTTTTAAAATGATGTTACAAGGCAGTCTGAAGATCTTATCTGGCTTACACCCCTAGAGACTAAAAGCAGGGAAATTTGRAGGCTGTGAAGGATATCTGGAGATTTGATTAACTGTAGACAAAATTCACAGAGAATTCCTGTTTCACAGAACATGCCTTTTTCTTCAGTTTTCTGGAAGCAGGACTGCATTTTTGTATATTACCAGGTTCTGGTGAAAATAAAAGAAGATTTGTGTAGCTGAGTTGGTGGGCAGTTTTTAAAAAGGAAACTGAAAGGGTAGATGGAATATTAGTCTTCCCAGTATTATGCAGGAGAAAAACTGACTACTCAGTCACTAGTAGAAGCAGGTAAACTTCCATAACTCATGAGTCAACTTTTGTATTGCTCACATTTCACTGTGKATGGCTCAAAAACAAACATTAGAGCATGAAGTTAAGGTGGTAACATTATAAATATCTCTCATCATCTTTTTCTGTGTTTCTGTGGCAAAGATTCATCTTTTGAGTCATCGTGGTTTTTCAAGGTTTCCTGGCTTGATATCAACCTCCAGGGTCTGATGGGATGACCGGTGCTATTCTGTTGCCTTGTGTGGTGAAATGTGCTGCTCTGCTTTCATCTCAGCCACACAAAATCTGTGCTGGGAGAGAGATGGGAAAACCAGCCCAGGAAACACTGTGCTATTCAGATCTTGAAAAATCTGACAAACATAGTCCGTCTTCAGGGCACTGTTATAACCCTAAGTGACACCTGATGAGTTCAGCAAAAAACTAAGGAAACATAGGTAAGAGCAAAAGCAATTTGGGCAAAAATGGGATGATATTGTAATGATGTGTGTATCTGATGTGAACCTGATAGGATTTTTTACTTTGATATATGCTGTGGTATTTGTGGATTATTGCTCTTCAGTTACTTATTGAYTAAAAATCAGTGGATCCAACATCARCCTTGTTACAGATGGAATGCAGAAGGTACTTCTATTTATTTAACCATTAATTCTGTTTACAGATGTGTCATTAAGAATAGTATTGGGACTTCCTACTGTACAGATACACAAGAAACAAGCTGATATTCAACCAGCTTTAGTGAGTGATTGTACCTTTGACAAATAAATGAAAGGTTTCAACAGTTTTCTTACTAGGGAGGTTGAATGAAACCAGACTGGTAGAAGTCTGTACTAGGCACAGCTGAGGCACAAGGTGAAAAGTATATTTCACTTGTTCTTTAAGTCTTTCCTGGGAAAGAAAAGCACTTTTCTATCCACAGTGATTAATTAGTCTTCTTTCTCATGGGCTTGAAACAAAAAGGAGTAAGATCTTTAGAGACAAATGTGTTCATAAATTGCCAGCAGCAATTTGCATTGTTGATGTGKGCTGTGTCTCACAGAAAATGATGTGTGAGAGAATGACCGTGTGCTAGAAGGAACTTCAAAATATAATTATAATTTATTTGAAAGAAGGAGAATAACCATAATTAAAATACAACCAAAACCAGCTCCAAAACCCTACAACCTGAAAATAGCAGCAATAACAGCACAAAAGGTAATAGGACATGCAGTCTGTGAGAATTTTAATGCAATAAATTCAGGAACCTTAGCTGTGTCCTTAAATGTGCTTTCAAGTTTCAATCCTCCTGATTGCTGGGAGAACCTTGAAGTGTAGAATATGAATGAGTGGTGTCTTTTCAGTTTAGCTATTCTGAATTGAAAACAAAAGAAGAGCAATATCATTTCAAGTACCGATCAAGCAGCAATCTCAATAAAAGGAAGAATTAGCCCCTTTTCTGAGCTTAGGCTAGCTGCTACTTTATGTTTAGAGGGCCAAAATGTGRTTCATCCTGGCAGAGGTACCGTGATTTATATCAGAGGGAAGGGATGTTCTGAATACTTCATTTGGCCTTTTCTGGCCTTCTGTGCCAGTGTGTATTAAAAATGTATCAATTCAAACTCTTAATGCTTGATCTGCTTTATTTGTAAGTGAAATAAAAACGGGATCCAAGTGTAAATGAGGATCAGTCCTGTCAACATCTACAATTCAGATTTTTAAGCATAACAGTGATATAAATGTTTTCCTTGTTCCACTCCCATTGACTGTCGAGAACATGTCCATCAGCACAGAAAGATAACAGAACCCTAAAAGGGAGTCAGACATGCAGATTCTCCTTGAGTKTCTCTTGTCATCAATTKCCTTGAAAAACCCAGCATTTTATTTGTTCAGTTTGCAAATGCATGCTTCTCTCTCTGCCCAGATAGCAGGGAATAATTTAGAGTGAAATTCCATTTGTGTACAATGGTGCCCCTTGAAGGGTTATGCAAGTCCAGGTTCAAGGAAAGCAGTGTCCCAGAGCTGAGGGTAAGATTAGCAGAGAACAATGCTGTCCATAAAATGGTCCTCAAGGGTCTACAATCAATTTTAAACTCACAGTTGTCTGCAGGGATAGGCATTCTCAGTCTTTGTGAGGCATCTTGTTTCAAGGCTTAACTAAAACTTTCTTTTCGTATGTCCATCTGGAATTTCCCTTGCTGCAGTGCTCAAAAATTGCCTCTCCTTCTTTCTTTTTGTACCACCGAGAGCAGTTCTGTCTTTCTGATAGTCCCAATTCAGCAGCAGATTGCTGCTAAACCTCTCTACATCTAAGACAAAGTCCAAATCATGCAATGATTTAGTTATTTACTTCCTTTGTCTCTTAAGCTCCACAAAAATTTTAATTAATTTATCAAGTACTTATGCACAATTAGTGCATATTATTAAGCWTGCTAGTATAAACTGGGTAAAAAGGAGTACAACCCTGCCAGATTACCTGTTTAGTTTGATTTTTAAGATGTTAATCTTTAAAGTTTAAATTCACAAGCATCTCCAAAACAGATATATTATTGCATACACCGTATTAGTATCTTTTGAAAATGTAGTGTTTGCACTCCACTGAGATGAAAGTCTGGAATAAGCATCAATATGTGATAAAAATTAGCAGTAAAATCACTACCTGCCCTATGACTCCAGTTTTGGATAGATTCTGACCTCTGTGTAATTTGTGATTGCAGTTTTCTTTAGTCCCATATACCTCAAGACTTCCATTAAAAATGTGAGTTCCAAATTAGGAAGAAATTACATCAAAATGAAAAAAAAAATAAAAAATCTTTGAGTAAATATTTAAGAAGGGTGGGAGGACAGCAGTCAGGAGCTTGTCTACATGCCTGGCAGCACCTTTTAGTGACCACACCAGAACTCCCTGAGGGGCTGGGAATGGCACAGGCTGAATGTGAGGGCAGGAGATGGGATCTGCTCCTCAGTCTGCCCAAGGCACGAGCAGCCCCACACTCCTGAAGGAGGTTTCCACTGCTGATCTGGAGCTGAGGAGAGTCAGAGGGGTCTCACCCCCTCCTCTTTTGCTCAGTGCAGAGAGCTGGCAGCTCTGTGGTTGTGCTAGKTGCTGCTCTCTGGGTGCAGGGAATGAGAAAAGGACCATAAARGAGACAGGTGGCGAAGCTGCCTTGCATGGCTTCCATAGATTTGAGCTGGGAGCATGTTGTGTGCTACCAGGAGGGCCCACAATCTTGGTTACTGGCAAAGAAGTGCTGCATAATCTGTTGAACTTCGATTACTGCTAATTGGGTATCCATACTCTGATTCATTTGGAACCATTGCTGTTCCTTAATTTCTGCAAAAATAAAATGAGGAGCTCTAAACCAAATTATTTTGTTTGTAATGCAGTTACCACTAATGAACAGCTGCCAAAAAGACAATTTTGTCTAAATAGTGTAATAACAATTTGCCAGTGGGCAGCAGTGTAAATGAGCTGTCTGTCATGCAGCATTTTCTTAAATTGAAAGCAAAAAAAGGAGATCTCTTTCTTCTCCTGATTTTGATCTTGCATAGACTGACTGTAACAGGTTTTAAAAAAAATCATTGCAAGCTTATACACAATATTGTAACTGATGTATGACTTGGGAAAGGAGTCAGAGATCACAGAACCTATCTGCTCAAAATTGTCTATGTGTTTTATGCTACCAACTTGTTTATAACTCAGAGTAAAGGAGGTGATAAGACAGCTCTCCAGAGCAATAATTGTACAAGGCTTGAAGCTTGAATATCCTCTCAAATAGGCTTGTAAGCCTGTGCCAGAGGAGAGACCCAGAACCTTGCAAGCAGACACAGGGCTGTTGCTTAGTGCTGGGAACCAGTTCAAAGCCAGTCATCTTGACCCAGCAACAAAATGCCTAARTCCTTATCCTTGAACCCAAGCACAGCAGGCAGGTAATTTGCTGCAAAAATTGAGTGGTAATATACTACATTTCAGATATTTGTTACATAATTACTTTAGAATTGATTTAATCTGAAAAGGAACTGCTCTGCTATGAATGGTCCTGCTTGCAGGRCTGATTTTACATTTTCCACATATTTTTTTCTGCTTCAAATGCTTCAGCTGTGTTGCTAGAATGCCTGTCTGCATATTCTGCTGTTAGCATGTGTTTGAGAAAGTCTCAATAACAATCCTTAAACAACCAGAGAAGAAACTGGTTCTTCAGAAGATCTTTCTGTGCCACTGTTTAGATGCCATTTTGAAAAGGGGAGAGGATAGAATTTCAAGGTGGTAGAGAGTGGAGAGAAGTTGAGCTGCTAGATCAAAGTCCTTTAAAAAAGAAAGAAGAAAAATCAAGCAAACACAAATGAAACAAACCCTCTGAGYTATTTGAACTCCATTATATTGACTCAGGAATTTCTCTGTGTAGGTGTTTCTGATTTCAGTTAATATTTGGGCAGGTGGTGGTTTCCTTCAGGCTGGCAGCAGCTGTGCCCAGTCTCTCCAATTCTGGGGCATATTTCCATCTTGCTGCTGACCCACCCTGTATGGCAGAGCTTGTCAGGGCACATCTCGAGGGCAGCTCCCAGCAATTGCCYGTTCTTTATTAGTTTAGGTGCGTTGGAACAGAAACTGTGCATGTTAGCTCATCCCAGAGTCTGCTSCACTAGCATGGTGTCAAATATTTCCATCCCTGCAGGAGTTTGGCAGCTGGTTTGCTCTGTCCTTCCCTTGGAGAGCAGGAAGTACAGAATGTCCTTGCCAGGCTAAGCAGGAGCAGATATACTGCAGCAGTGCAACGAGCCAGATTTATATAATTGCAAAGGAGAAAATACAAAGAAAGCGTTACCTTTAAAATAAAATGTTGGGGAATGTGTGGGCATTCCTAGTCACTAATTTATACCATGGTTACAGCAAGCAGTGTGATAGGAAGGATGAACAGCAGAATGGGGCTGAGGGGTGGCTTTTGCTTGCAAAAAAGTGCCACTTACTGGTACAGGACTAATGCCAGTTCATAAGGCTGTTTCATCCTGCATATTAGTAGCAGGACTTTGCATCTAGGTCCTTTTAATAATGTCCAATATATGACAATTTAAACTTTCTAATAGAGACCAGGCGGTGGCCTACATGTACCTTTTGCTGCTATAATGTAATAACATTTTGCATTTATTGATTTTCCATGCTGTCTTTTAAAAGAAGACAAAATGCTTACCTGTGCTAAAATGCTTAGTTCAAATAATCTACATAGCAAATGCTTTGGCTTGATAGCCCGTATTGCTGCCTGATAGAAGTTGTCATATGGTCTTTGAAAATCATGTACTGAAGTCCACTTTGGTGTAACGAGGAGCAGAAGCAAAGGGGTGTGAAGTGGGACATAGGGCAGCCGAGAATGTCTGTGCATTTAAAAAAAATTCTGGGTTCCTCTCTACATGACATGACGTGGATGACCTAATTCACTTGATGTTGTGTTATTTTTATTCTACAAGTCATGGGGTTTTTTCTTTTCTATTCTTTTTTTTTTTTTTTTTTTTTTTTTTTTTTTTTTTTTTTTTTTTTTTTTTTTTTTTAATTTCTTCCACTCTCTGAGAGGTAGGAGGCTTATCTATGCCTTAACAATGCTGTGCAGAACTGATACACTTGTCTGTGCATCCATTCCTTTCCTTGAAGCTCTTTTAATCTATCAGCTACTTGTGATAGAATTTAACAGGAAGGTTTTCTCTAAGGCCCTAAAGGARAGGCTTTAAGCATCCTGCTCTGCCCCCCAGAACCACTCCAAGCCCTGGATGACTTGTCAGTCAGGGACTCTTGGAGTGGCGGTGCTCACCTGGCCCCTGAGTGACCAAACCACGGGCAGTCCCACTTCAGGGTCGGGCACATGAAAGCCACATGTCACAACGGCTGGAGTAGGAGGTCAGCACATGGTCACAGCCTGGAAGCCTGCATGGAGGGAGTTCCTGTCCCTGCTGGAAGCCGAGGAGGTGGGAGGTACATGTGTGTTTTTCTAGATCTCTTCTCTCTTTCTGGGTCTTCCTCTCTGCCTCTCTTTCTTTCCCGAATTGTCTTTTCCTGCAATAGGTAGGGAACATATCATTTCCTAAGTTGAAAGGTTTTTCTCTGGTGGGCAAGGTTTATGCAAAGTAAATGCTCAATTAACATGAAATAATGCTATGACAAGTGGTTTTATGTTGAATAAGGTGTCATATTTCATTCTTTGCAAAAGATGGAAGGTTTTTGATAGCTTGATGTTTTGAGTTTTGCCAGTAAACTTCAGTGTGACTTCTTGACACTATCTGTTGGGGATTCAACCTCTGTTCTGAGAGAGAGCAATAGAACCTTGAACTAAATCTCTGGATCTAAGGATGCAGGGTTTAATTGGTGCCACCACTGCCAATGGCATAATTTGTCATCTGTGCCACCTGTGGTGATGAGCACCCCTTGCTTCACTGCCAAGCTGTTGGCAAGGGCTGGGTTAGGGTTCAGAGATTTAAAGAGCCCCAAGCTCCAGGCACACTGGAACTGCAAAGGGCCTGTGGAGGACATTGCAACAAGGCCCTAAGATGGCTGCTCCAACATCATTCTTACAAGGAGAATCCTGGTAGTAGGGTTGGTAATAAACTAGGGCTAGGGTTAGGGATCAGCCTAGGGTTAGGAATCAAAGATCTAAAGAGCCTGGAGCTCCAGGTGCACTGGCATTGCAAAGGGCCTGTGGAGGCCATCGTGGCAAGGCGGCTGTTCCTACATCTTTGTCACATGGCCCAGACAGGTGGTGGGGTCGGAAAATGAACTAGGGCTAGGGTTAGGGTTCTGCCTAGGGTTAGGGTTTGGAGATCAAAAGAGCCTGGCACTCCAGGCACACTGGCATTGCAAAGGGCCTGTGGAGGCCATCGCGGCAACATGGCCGCTCCTACATCTTTCTGACATGGCATCCTCAGTTATCTGGATTGGTAATTAACTAGGGCTAGGATAGGGGTTCTGCCTAGGGTTAGGGTTCCGAGATCTAAAGAGCCTGGCATTCCAGGACAGTGGTACTTCAAAGGGCCTGTGGACTCCGTTGCAGCAAGTCCCCAACATGGATGCTCCTACAATTTTCTGACATGACCATCTCAGCTATCAGGACTGATAATTAACTAGGGCTAGGGTTAGGGTTACACCTAGCATTAGTATTTAGAGGATATCAAAGGTGTTGTTGTAATAGGTCTAAGTTCATGGTAGAAAAAATGTGAAATGTAATGGTATAGACACTGAAAGGTCATCTTGGAAAAGGTCAAAGGTCATGGTGGAAGAGGTCAACTGTCATGGGATGAAAGGTCAAAGTTCATGTGGCAAAAGTTTAGTGGTCTTGGGGCAAGAAGTCAAAGGTCATGGGATAAAAGGTCAAAGATTGTGGTGGGAAAGGTTAATGATCATGGGGCAAGAAGTCAAAGGTCATGGTGACAAAAGTCAAAGGGTCATTCAAACAATGCACCTTTCTCTGGGTCACAAGTCCTAGCTTTGGTTTTTGTTCAGCCCTTTAGTGTACCTTGGCCCAGTTTCAACAGAAGAATGCAAGTCCAGAGTAGCCCCCTGATTTAGACTTTTAGGAAGCTGGAGACAGRCTCAATTCAGAACAGCTCCCAGCAAGTCACAGCATTGCACAGCAATTGCACACTCTGTAGATTCGGACCCTTAGCCAGCTGGCTAGTACATAATCTGCATTAACAGCAACRAGAGTGWCTGAAATGCATAAATTCTCTTACARAWTTAGARATTAGAAACATTGTTWATCATACACTAGCCCTCAGCATAAYGTTTTGGGTTGTAGATCCAAGTAGAAAARGTTATTTTTCTGATGTTATTAAGTACTTGTATAATTCCTACAGAGACACAATTCTACACACTCCCTACTTACTGCTCTTGGAATTGCTTTTCTGCACTCCCTACTCTTATTAACAATTTGCTAGACCTACTTGTACTTTTGACCACAAATCACATCTGCATTTGATGCAAATGATATTTGTATCATGTAGCTGCTTTTGTCGACCCTTGCAACAATGTCGTACAAATGCACAAGAAGTCTTCAAAATCACACTGGCAGTAATTTTGGATGAATTACAGAAAGGATCTCCTAGTCYTCCCAACTGGAGAAGCAGWTGAAATAACCACCTTATCTTAACTACTACTAAGAGCACTACAAATACAGCACATTTTGTTAATGAAACTACATCTAAATCTAGTCAATTCAATATCAAAGCATTGTAGAAATWATCAGACACATTCACTTTAAGAGCTCGCCATCTATTGCCTTTGACCCTTCAAAAAGGAATCTATAAAACAGAGATGCARATACGTGAATTCAGAGACCAATTAAACTTTCACAGCACCCAAAAGGTGAGAAGGGATAAAATGAATTCAGATACCCTCTGAATGGAAAATAAAAGAGCTCCCATTCACAGAATATCTGCGTTCAGTATCTTTTAAGAATAAAAACCATTATAACTAAGCATCATAAATTGAATAACAACATATTATATAGTAAACTGAACAGAAARGGCTCAGCAGCAGAAAGGAAACACTTCTGATGCAATATTTGCAGAAATATCTGTAGAATAGGAAARGATTCAGTTAAGAAATTAGTTATGCAGGCAGTAACCCTAGCACCAGGACAAGCCTAGAAGATTCAGAGCAGCACAACACAGTGAACCCAACAGCAGCAGAACAGMAGAAGCCTCACAGGAGGACAGACCCACAGCAAAATGGAAGTGATGATTTTCACAGGAGTGACAGGTAGGGGTTGGGGGCAGAGGGGTGCCCTGCTGAAGCTGAGGGTTGCAGGTAATGGGAGTAGTTGGGGGCACAGGGTAGAGTCATTAGGGTCCAGATTAGGGTGTAGGGTCCAAAGCCTGGCTCCAGGGTCGGGGGTCCAGGGTCAGGGCAAGGTCCAAGGTCATGGGGACAGCGGTCAAGGAGTCAGATGTCAAAGGTCATGGTGTCAGGGGTTATGCTGTAATGGAAAAAAGGTCAAAGATCCTGGAGAAAAGGTCAAAACTCATTTGGAAAGGTCAAAGGTCACTGGGAAAAGTTCAGATGCCATCGGGAAATGTCAAAGGTCACTAGGAAAAGAT
>NW_026623280.1:1893024-1998024 GCF_030028575.1 Malurus melanocephalus
GGGCATATTCCATATTCAGACATACTGGGTTGGAAAGGAATTGCAGAGGCCATCATGGTAGRCCCCAATATGAGAAGTGGTTTTRTGTTGAATTAGGTGTGTYTCATTCTTTGGAAAAGACGGTTGAYTTTTTGATGGCTTGATGTTTTTAGTTTTGCTAATGATGTTTTGATGGTTTTAGATTTTTTTTGATATTTTTAGTTTTTGAAGTAAACTTCAATGTGATTTTTTGCCTCTTGAGRGAAAACAGGCAGGCAGATAAAGATGCCGACTCACTGTGGTTCTCTTAGTGCTTTGCTGCTACTCATGATTCATTAGGGAGTCCAGACAGGAGAGACCTCAGAAAATCTGCCATGGTAGAAAAATCTTCAGTCAGAACTCGTACTTAAGACAGAAAGCAGGAGACAGAAATCAATAGGAAACCTGGCTACATTAGCACCCCTGCTCTGCTGCTCTTTGTTTTCTCTTCACATGTTGCACATAGACATATTTACACCACTGTCTCCTGGCAAGCCCTGACTTCTCATTGACCTAATTTTCTCTCCTTTTTTGTTATATATTGCATAAAAGGTCCTTTCTCCTCCATCATTCATTCCAAGTTATTTCCTAGTCTATTGGAGCTTTTTCTACCTTGYCTCTTGTTATGTAACCACTTCTGGTTATCATTTGATCCATGTAAACAAGTTCTTTTCTGTGTAAATTAGTTAAAACTGTTTCTAGTACCTAAAGAGAAGTTCCTTCARAAAGGCTGAGGGAAAGTGGCAAAGAGCCTTGAAAAGCAAGCAAATATCAGAGACAAGCAAGATAAATGGCCCTGATTYTGTTCACAATCTTTGTGGGATTTAAGGGGAGGCAAATTAACTCTCCTCATTTAGTTAAGGGTTCTCAATGAAGGCAACAGGAGTGTTTTCCTCATCAAATGAGGAGTGAGTGAAAACATAAGCTGGTTTGGAACTAAACCTATTTGTAGCTGTTTATGATTTTAGCTAGCAGGTTACTTCATACTTTGGCATTCCCTATCATTTGCCCTACAGGCTTAAATCATAAATTATTTAAGGTAGAGGAAATATTTTTCATTGCGTCTGTGCAGTTCATAATACAGTGTGATGGTGATCATGGCTGTGGCTTGTACATTGCACAGATGCAAAATAAGGCAAGACAGCAGAAATTCTGGGATTCTCTTTTTTTTTTTTTTTTTTTTTGGTGTTCTTCACAAAACAAATTATATTTTGGGATGTGCAAGCACACACACAGGACTCTGATTGCTGAAAGACATTAGCTTGCAAAACCAGAAAATCTCCCCAGTGGGTCTGTGAGTCAAGCACTGCTTTCCATTTTTGCTGTTTCTTTAGAAATTGGAATTTCCAGCTTTACATGCTAAACTCTACAACATGCAAAATACATCTTCTGTCAGCCAAGAAATAAGTCCCCATGTAGTTGTTAATGTAGTCACCAAAAAAAAAAAAAAAAAAAAAAGGTGGGCATTTTGGTCTTACATTTACCCTGGAAAGGTTTTTCACATGTGAATTGCCCTAACACTACTTTTTGCATGATCATTTATCTTGTAGAAGACTTTAAGAGGGTTCAAGAAGATTATGCACATACCTGCTTTGTGGATTGCCTATAAATAAACCAATCTCAAAGCTTCTGTTTGATGAACATTTTTTAAGAAGCAGCAATAGCACCGGAGTGCCCATGCAGTATGGTGTCCAAAAAATTATCTTTCCTCATCGGAAGGACACTAGATTACTCTGTTTACACTGTATTTAGATTGTTCTAATCCTTTCTTTACAGCTGCTCCTGTTTCGGGATAGGGTGAGAATTGTTGTGCATGAAGAGCATTCTCCTCTTGATCCAACATTCAGCTCACTTTTTGTGAACTACTGCACACCCAGAGCTGAAAAAAGAAGAAAAGGTGCTTTCACATTCTTGTGGCACCATGTACCAGATTTTTACTTATGTGTTCATGGTTAAACTGATTTAGAGCCAAGATCAATTTTTATCCCCAAACACCCTTAACAGCTGAGCAAAGATTGTGGAAAGGTTTTTGTCTGTTTTTAACACTTTAGATGTCATGGTACCATCCATTCCTAAGTCCTTCCTGGAGCTGTACTTAGGAAATCTGAGGGGGTCTGAAGTATGGCAGTGCCCTTGACATTTTGTGGCATGCTATGGTTGTGCCAGATGATGACTTCCTGCAGTTAAAACACTCCGTAAAACCTGTTGGGTGAAATGCTTCAAAGCACAAGGTGTGCTGCTTTCAGCTCTGTTACTTTTGAGGGGGTTGCAACAGCTCTGTGTGACAGTATGGTCATGTGTATAAAGCGTGTAAGCTTGTTTAGATCTAGATCCAGGGTATTTAAAATAGCATTTTGCTCCATTCTGTGAACAGACCCTAAGTTTAGCACTTCTRGTTGGGGCTTTTTTTYWYWTKTKTTKKKKTTTTTTWAATTGATTTCTATTTTAACTGAAGTGGAAACAGTTTAGCAAACCCAGACCCCTGCAAACAGATTGTGCTGACTGTGAGGATAAGTTTGTGGGCTGAGTTTTGTATCTGCTGAAACTATAGAAAAATCTTAGCGTGAACTGCAAGCTAAGAWKTTGTTGCTCAATTTGCTTTAACTARAAGTGCCTGCAAAAGATCAGACTAATTAAGGCTGTCTCTGAGGACCTAAAAAATGCATATTCTTATTAAAATACCCTTGAGCTTTTAATTATTTTCAGGTGGAATTAAAATAGGGGAYTGTGCCTGGATTTTCCTCTGTGAAACCACGTAGGTGCTTTAGAGATCTGGCTGGCAAAAGTGCAGGCTGTCCTAGAGGACAGAAACAGGAGTTTAAGCAGAAGCTGGGGCACAGCATGAACCCCTAAACATACCCTGTGTCTCCTCTTGTTGGAGATGTTTCACTTGGTATAAATAAAACCCAGCTCCTGCAGCTTCCTCTGGAGCCCCACASACCCCAGCCTGTCTYGGTGGCCCSTCCTGCTGCAATCCATCCAGTGTCCTGGGGAACCACAGCTAGACAAGCACACAAGAGTAAATCTCTTGCTTTCTCTTTCCAATAACTATTTCAATTCCTTTAATACAGATTTTTTTCCACCTTCCCTCTGCACTTGTATTTCGTTTGTGTCCCTATAATGTGGTTTGCAGTATTATTATTTTTCAGCTCTCAAGTATAGATTTATTAGGAACACAAGCAAAACTATTTGTCAGCACTTATTTGGGTTAAATCCCTGAGAAAAGGAACAAAAATCTCCTCTTCTTTGGCCTGTGTGATCATATATGATCTGGACACAAACAGTTCCTGTAAGGGAATACTGTACTGATTCTTTGAGAGTAATTTCCAGCTGAAATAGCAATAATCATGAATAGCTGTCCAGGCACAATGTGGGATATTTCTTTGTAGMTAGGTTCCCAGCCTCTCACTAGTCTGGAATCCATGCAGCTCTAATCAAATTATTTTATAAATTTGGGAGATGCAGAATACATGCATGTCATCTTTTTGAGGTAATAAAACATAGTTTATGTAATCCCCCCACAATCCTTAATAATAATAATATCTATTATTCTGACACTTTACAAGYATCTTATTTTCTTGGCACTTCAGAGATATCAAAGTGATAATGAACTAATGAAAATTTATTGAACTTCTACAAATAATGAGGAAATCTATTTTGATGGGCTCTGATATCTTCTAAAACATGAAAGCAAAACTTTTAATATTACTTTACAACCATTCCCACAGAAAAAGTACAAATATGAAAAGGAAGAATTAGCAGAAYAGCAGTCAGCTGGGGAGATCTGATTTTAGTGGTGTTTGGTTAGGCTGAAAAAAAAATCCCAGGTGATAAATGGGAGATTGACGTGGCAGTGAGCACAGTGAGCCTGGGGTGCCCCAGAGCAGGGCAGATCAGGTGCATGGCTGGAGAGCAGCTYTGCTTCTGCAGTGCTTACAGGAGTCTGTGGAATTCAACATTTCACATTAATGAAGCCTTATGGAAATAAGGGGCTTGTAACTTCTGGTTAGAGATAAAGATCTCTGTGATATTACCTGATGCTGATGACCCAAGGGCTGGGGCATCTCTCCTKTTCAGACAGGCTGAGAAACTTGGAGTTGTTCAGCCTGGAGAAGAGAAGGCTCTGGGAGACCTTACAGCACCTTCCAGTACCTAAAGGGGGCTACAAGAGAGCTRGASAGGGACACATTACAGGGGCAGGCAGTGATAGAACAAGAGGGSACAGCTTCATACTGAAATAAAGTAGGTTTAGACACAAAGAAGGGTAGTGAGGGTGGTGAAGCACTGGMACAGGTTGCYCAGAGAAATGGTGGAAGCCCTGTCCCTGGTTTAAGGCTGGATGGGGCTTTGAACAACCTGGTCTAGTGGAAGCTSTTCCTGCCCAAGGCAGGGGTTATGGATCTAGATGATTTTTRARGTYCCTTCTAAYCCAAACCATTCTACAATTCTATCATTTAATTWAAGCATTATTGGTATTTTCAGGCTTGTAGAAACAGAGACTGTATTGCTTTCCCTATCTTGGTTGATCTCAGTTAATGAAATAYAAAGATATAGCAACCAGTGAAAATAATTTGCTTGGCATGGATTATTCTTGAAATTAACKTCCATGCTAGCTGGGTTTGTATGTTTTATGGCATGTGCTAAGAGTTGGCATTCAGCAACCAGCCTAAATTATGACTAATCACGAGCAATTAATGATGTTGCTTTTGTGCTTGTCTTGAGTGAGACTCAGCCTGTATCTTCATGGCAGTTTTGCCAGCTCTTCAGCTCTAGAAAATTTCTTAAATTTTCATGTGACACCATGAAAATRAACCCTTTGTTCTCTAAAAATCTAAATCCACCTTTGGTCATTCAGGAGTACTAGAAAAATACTCCAGGCCAGAGTGTTTGTCCTGCATGTAGAATCCAGTCAGGGATTGTAGCATCAGGGTATGTGTCTCCTGAGCGTGAGGTGCTCCATACTCTATCAGGCAAACTGCCCTGTTTTTGCCACCAGGTGAGTGGTAAGTGCAAACATTTTATCTCATTAATTACTACATTAATATGTTAATCTAACAGGGTTAGCCAAAAAAAATCWGGAGTGTTGTAGCTTCCACAGGCATTCTGRAGTGTTTGCTGGYACTGCAGATAGATGTCAGCATTAAAATTCAGRACTCTGCAGTGCTCTCTGGGTGCAGATTTCTGCCAGGATTAACAAGTTACTATGATCTCTTGGACATTCTGGGAAATGGTTTTAGGAMTGTCCTAGAATAAATATGCACTGGGTTCTGAAGCACTGCAAATAAAGACCTGTGTGGAGGAGTGTGCTCGAACTGAATGCAGATCGGTGCATTTCCTGATGGCTCTGCAGACATACCTGGGTTATGGTTATGATAGAGGATTTTGTCTCCCAAAGGCTGCTGAAACTGAGAATTATTTGTAATTTCATATGTATTTGTTTAATTTCACATGTAAGTGTAGTCTCAGCATAAATAAAACCATTGAGGTAGGACAGAATCCGAAAAAGGCCAGATTTAGGACTGCACCTACATTAGGTGTCCTGACTTTAGTTGGGACAATTTTCTCCTTAGAAGCTGGGGTGTTTTGGATTTAGTATGARAATAACSTTGATAACAYKCYGATGTTTTGGTTCTTGCTGAGTAGTGCTCACTCTGTGTCAAGGACTTTTCAGTTTTCCCATGCTCTGCCAGTGYAGAGGTGCACAAGAARCTGGGAGRGAGCAYGGACAGGACTGCTGATCTGAACGGTCTGAAGGGATATTCCACACCMCAGAGCATCATGCCCAGWACACACACAGGRGGGAATTGGCTGCACARYTGTGCTGTGCATCACTTGTCTTGGGGATTCATTCTCTCTGTCTTCTCTCATCGCAATTATTCATTTTATTGCTGTGGTTGATTTTGTTATTATTAGGAGTAGTAATTTATTTTACTTTATTTCCATAATAAAGTTGTTCTTTTACCTTTTTTACGTTGTTTTTTTCGTATTCTCCTTCCTCCTCATCCTACATGGGGGTGGGGAGGTAAGCAAGCAGCTGTGTTGGTATTTAATTGCCATCTGCGCTAACACCACGACCCAAAGTCACAGAAAGATCCCACACTTCTAGCCAGGCAGTTCAGAAGGCTCATGGCTCTGATCTTCAGAGAACTTGAGTTATGATTATGATGATTTTGGTCTTTGATTCATTGCATAATTTTTAGCATTTCAAGGTAACAGGTTGTCCTTTAATCTAGCAGAGAAGTAAATAAAATCAGTCTGGTCTACATGTTGACCTGGAGATTACAGTGATTACATTAAGATGTTTTAATATATGTTGCTTGCAAGTTGAATATCTGTTGAAGCAAGTAGAATTAAAAAAGAATATAAAACTAGAAACCACCATTTTTTATCGCTTTTTTTTTGTGACAAAAGATTTAAATAATAATATACAGTAAACCAACAATCTGGGGGCATTTTTCCAAGTCAGTAGGAAAAAACTGAGTGCTGTTAGGCCTTATTAGAGGACAAAAAATAGTGCTGATGCTAGACTAGCGTGGGTGAAATCAGAGCTGAGGAAGAGAAGTCGGATATAAAAACTGCAGAATTTGTCTGTTGTTTTATCTTGAACTGCTTTGTTATGTCGATAAAGAAGCACCATGTATTGGGGGTCGAGGATATCAGTGTTTTCTCAGATACGTAGCCCTTAAAGTTAAATATCAGCAGAACACTAATCCAAGACAKTATTATTCCTCTCAGACTTGAAATAATTTAGCAGATCCACGGCAACCCTGACTGTATTGAATGCCACAGTAACACAGAGCTAAAACAGGAATTTGGCCTATAAAAATGCAGAACATAAAAAAACATCAGCATTCTGAGTAAGCAGTTCACAGGGTTGTTATGAAGGCTTTCGTTCTCTTTTGTAAAGGAAAATAGCTAAGATTTTAATAGAAAATAGAGGCAAATCTAATTTTGAATTAATTGTATAACTAAAAGATTTTGTTTTAAGTGGGAAGAGGTATATCTTCATTGTTTTATAATCATTTATACTCGATTTTAGTAAAGCATTTTTTGACTACAGTATTTTTTAAAATCTTCTGGCTAACTAGGTAATAGTTACACTGTCAAACTAAAAGAAAAATAATTAAACCTGAGATATGTGTAGATAAAATTCATTACTAACATGCTAAATGAYATTTAGTATCAGAGAGACTGTTCTTCAGATTAGAGAAAAAATTTGTACATTTTAGATTGAAAAAAGAATATTGTTTGCACCCTTGGGAGGGCTTCGCTGAGCAACCTGATAATTAAAATAGTGCAGAATGTCTGATTTCTCTCTGATAGTCATTTTAACCTGTCTTCTTACTTCAAAGTAAATCTGCAAGCAAGCATCAATAGGTGAGCATGGGCTGACAGCCAGCAATTGCTGAAATGCCACCAGCTACTCTCTAAAGCTATCAGGCTCTGTAACATCTTGACTGTGAGTTGAAGTGAAAATGGCTGAACAGGGAGAATTTTTTTCATCAGAGTGAACATTTTCCAGTAACCCTTGTGATTAGACCTCCAAAGAAATAAAYGCTAAAGCCCTGCATGAAGGACAGGAACTCCTGTTTGTTTCATGGTGTGAGCTCTGCTGCCCGGGCAATGTGAGTGAGCTGCTCCTCCCAGTGAAACAGGATCTTTGAAGCTCTCTTTGAAAGGTCTGCTCTGCAGCCCGGGAAGCGACGTGTCATGGATTATAATAAAACCTGCTCCCCCCACCCCGGAACACGGTCAGCACACCAGATTTAAAAAAAAAAAAAAAAAAAAAATTAAAAAAAATCTGGATAGTTCAGGCGCTTGAACTATGTATTTGCTAGATAAACATTTTGCGACAGATTAGAACACAAAGTATTTAATTTCTTGTTATTTCTTGCGGTGCTGTTTGTTGTTTTACTGCTCTCACAAAAAAGCCTGCTCCGTGGGAAGGCATGCCTTGCATTTATGCTGACTTCACCCAGGAACCCTCCCTGGCTCCAGTGTTTACCTCGCTCCCAAATAAAGCACATCCAGATTTGAACTCTCATCATTTGGATTTTGCTGAAAAGGAAAAAAAAAAAAATAACAAGTGGCTTGGGCCTGCTGGTGCTCAGAGCTTTGTCTTATTTAAGCTCTCGAGCTGCACGCAGAGTGTTTTCTGGAACGCGTTGTCAGGTTATCTCAGTCATAAAAAGTGGAGGAGGGCACACATAATGCTGCTTGTCTACTTTGCAGCTTGAGAGCCATCACCTGTGCTTGTTGCTCCTTTTTTCCCCTTGATCTGCTTTGTTTGGAGTTTTCTTGTGGTTTTTGTTGAGATTTGGTTTCTGATCTGCTGGTGCAAGAAGCAGAAAGCATTCATGCAGCAGGCTCGCCCTGAAAGGATGCACTTTTCCACACAATGGACAGTCATAGTGGCACTTGTTTTGTGGGATGTTGCAGAGGTCTAACATCTTAATGGAATCAAAAGGTCACAGAGGGTATGTCTGCTCGGGGTGATTATATGCAGAAACTTGATGCCACCTGGTCTCAGAGGTTTCTAAATCTATATGTATCAGAAGCATATATGACAGAATCTTTTGATCTGTGCCGGTTTTGGAATGCTTTTCTGAACATCTATTTTTTGTCATTGAAAGAGAAAAAATAATGGGCTGGGATGACCCCCTGATCTGYTCCAGTATGCCTCTTCCCACGGCATAAGCTGGAAGAACTATAGGAATACCTACCTGTTTTCAATGTCTCTTTTCCTAATGATTCCCTGTGGTCTGCATGGGATAGTTTCTAACTGAACCTGCTGCCTTTTGCAAATGCTCTCTATTAAGTGCTCAGTTCCTGGGTCAAAGCTCAAGATTTGGGTGCAAAGCTCAAGATTTACGTGCAGTGTCAGCAAGAGCAGGGATGCTCCAGGAGAGAACAATCTGGGAGACAAGGATGACACAAGAGGGCAGTCCCAAAATATCAGGGGACATGGCTGGGTTATTCTTAGGATCTATTAACACTCCCAGGCATGGTGAGTTAAGCAAAATAAATCCAGTGTCCAATGAGGGATGCCATTCAGGAGTAACAGGGGATGGGGCTGGACACACAACACAGGGCTTGAGGTTGATCCAGGAAAACCAGTCAGGACAGCAAAGGACAAGGCCAGGAGTGGGTGCACCTACAGCGCAGTTATGGGGCCTGAACTCAAATAAGGCATGAGAAGTTGGCTGGAAGGAAATCCAAGGTGAAGGTGGTCATAATAATCAAGGACAACTGGTGGCCTACTTGCAGATTTAGTCCTTGGTGTTGGGCACTATACTGGGTTTAGTTTTTTTTGGGGTGGGGGTTTATTGTTTTTTCTAATTGTCAGTAGGTTACAAATATAAATGGGGGTGACACATGGATTGCTGGAATGATTTAGTGAAACAGATCATAAGCTCAGTAAAAATGACAGGGAGTGTGCAGCACTTTGGAAATGAGAAATTGGAGAATCCAAGCTCCAAATGCTATTTTAGCCGACCAAGTTATTGGTGTCTCACTAATCAATAAAAGCTAACAGACATTGTCAGCATGACAGGCAGAAGGATATCTGTAGCAAAAAATAAAAAATTTACTCTTTGGGGCTTTGAAGTCAACATCTGCAACAATAATAGGCAAACACTAACTATTAAAAAATGGGAAAAAAGAAACCAACGAGAACTGTAATCAATGCAGAAGGGAATGTGCTAAGCCAAGTTCTACCCTTATTTGCAGTCAATGGATTTTCAGCCATGTGCATTAGCTTAAATTAAAATAAATTTGGCTTGTGTTTCAAAGATAGAACATTAATGCATATTTTAAGATAAATTTTAACAYTCCACTTACCACCTAATATAATAAGATGAACTTCTTTGTAATGAAGAGAATGGTTTAGGCATCTGCTGTAAAGCAAAAATAGGCTTCTGTCAAGTCCACTATATGATTATTGATTTTTAAAAACTCATTTGCAAATTTCTGCCAGTTTCAGAGTTGTGGTAACTGTGTAACTGCTTAGATTTAAATCTTGATTGATGATATCTTCTTCATTGTATGCAGACTCTCTAAAAGTCTTGTTTATATATAAACATTAATTTGGCTCTGTGAGATGGGTGTAGGATTGTCCTTCAGAGGGTGATTGTGATTTAGGGGATTTAGACACAAGATTGGGACCATTCTGTGGACCAGGCTGCCCTAAAAGCAGGCTACTGCTTYACCAATACCTCAGCTAAAATTCATCTCTAAGAAAGAAGGGTAGTGATGTAGAAACACAAAACTGTGTTTCTGGCATTTATCCAGAAACTCTAAAACTCTTCTGATGTGGAAATGCTGCAAATCTTGAGTTAATACTTTTTCAAATTGGCAGTTTATTGTAATAGAAATTGGTATTATGCTTTTCAGCCACGTAAGGATGTTGTGTTTACTATGCAAGGGTATGATAGCAACCCTTTAAACAAATTGATTTCTGAGAATGGACTAAGAATGAGGAATCCTTGCTGGTAGAGAAACCDGTCTTCTCATGAATAATACTAAGCAGCATCATTTTTTGAGTGCTTTAAAGTTAATTTACAATATTTTCTGKTTTTTTTTTCTTTATAATGTGCAATTTTATCCTGAACTTTCATGATTCTTGGGCAAAAATGTAGATATCATAGCACCAGTATAATGAAGGAAATCAGAAAAATAACAGGTTTATCATGATATGTATCTCTCACATGACATATAGAACAATTAGAAGCCAACAATTAATTGACGAAGAGTAGGAACTAACTGCTAATGTAAAATCCTTGCCCCAGTGAAGACATGAAGGTTAGTTCCATTACTGAAGGCTGAGCAGAAAGGATGAACAGGCAGACAGAGGCTGAGAATTACCTTATTTTTTGAGAGCGTGATGGAGGAAATGGGAATAGAAATTGGTTTTAACAGTATTAGCGTATCAGAATTTGTATCTCTGTCTTGAATATATGGCATATCCAATTGTATTGGAGAAGGCCAGTTATCTTACTTGCTCAATCTTCTTCCTCAGAGGATATGAATAATGCCTCAAATATATAGTTTATGAAGATGCCCTGATGCAATTTTCTTGTTTCACATAAGCATCCTTCAATTTCCTGTGCCACTTTAGTTCTAAAACAATATATTTCAAAGCATTTTCATATATTTTTGGTAATATCATGATCAAGATTGGCTTAACAGATGAGGTGTATTGACTGGCAAAGACCAGTGTGGAAAAAAATCCCACAGCTGCTATCATACACCAACTCTATTGCAGACTTTTCAACTTGCACRAATAACAACAATTAATAATTATCTATGCCAAGAGAAAGCATATATTATCAGTTKATATGACAATCCAAATTCCTGATGATTTACATGACTCCAACTTTTTGCATCTATAGCTGTTCTCTGTTCTCCTTTGTTATCCAAAACAACACAATCTCCCTTCTCCATCATTGTAACCATTCTAATCATCATTCTAATTTGTCAGTTTACATTTGGATAATTCTAAATCAYCCAAATGTAAACTGACACTTTTTATCTAATAGAAAAGTAGGCATTCAAATTTTTCTTTGAGAATTTATACACTGAAAATTGAATAGCCTCACTTGACTCTGTTGGAGCAAGGAAGAAAAAAATATTTCATCAGGTATGCATTTTATGAAAAAATTGTTATTGAGCAAATAATTTGTTCTTGAAAATTTTCAAGGGAATTTTTCTACTTGGTGAAGAAATGAGAAAAGGGCTTCTTTTTTTAAATGTGAAGTTGTGATTACCTGAATTTTCTCTACCCCTCTACAGTTTTGCTGAGTTTCTTCAGCTTCATCCCAAAACCGCAGCCTCCAGGGATGCTGTGGGTTGTACAGAATAAAATTTAGATGCACCCACACCGTGCTAAGCTCTGCCCCCTCTCTGCAACCAGGACACTGAGTGACTTAGAACTCAATACATAAAATTACATAAGAGGCACCAATATTCTCATTAGATTTCTTTAGGATTGTGTGCTGAAACATCTCTGGAGACCTTTCCTCCATTCCCAGTTCCTGCAGGGCTTTGAAATGAACTAAACCTGTGAACACCTGACTCCTCCACCCTCAGGTTGAACCAGAATCTTTGAGCTCAGTATTTGGGTCCCTGTGTGGTTCATTAAGAAAAGTAGGCAACAAAAACAGTAWATTTAATAAGTCAGGATGTTCAGTAACCACCTAAACTAATCAAAAGAAATTGCTTAAGAAAAATGTAACTTCCATCACTTAAAATACTACTTGCCTATCAGGAAATAACCAGTCCTTCTTTTCATTACTGACGTCTTTCTGTTTTACATATGCAGATCCATTATTGATGCTTCTCTTCTGCCCCATTTGCTGGGTTTCTCACCACAACCTCCCTCCCTCAGGAAAATGTAAAACAAAGAGGGAATACCCAGTCACAGGTCTGACCTGTGTCGTGGTGTGATATTTTATCGGTGATTTGGCTGAGTGGAGTGATCCTTACAGAKCTTAGTAGCTGCTTTTTGGTTTTGTCTCTCCTTGGTGGAAAAGGCTGCAAGTGTGCTCACTGGCAGGAATGTTTTAGTTCTAAAGACAATTCCCTGATACTGTCAAATGGAGCATGTTCCTCGTGGGGACCAAGGTTTTGGGAAACGTTACATCTGTTTAAGTGAAGCGTGGTCCTCACTTAATAGGGAAATTTGCATTGTAACTAAACAGCTCTGGATGCTGAGAGTTTAGATTTATTCAGAAATGTGCATTAACAATTTCAATAACAAAATTTTTCTTTTGAACAAGCAAATATGTTGTTTCAAGTACTGGGTATTATCTTTAAAGCCAAACATATTGATCTGTCAAACCCAATCTTGGGCATCTTCTGCTTCATGGAAGAATAACCAGATCTTGCCAAGAGCTCACAAGCAGAACTGAGATCTGAGCAGAGAGCTGAGGGTTTGGATGGCTCTGACCCCGAACACAAGGGCATCAAAAGAAGCATCAGCAAGCAAGAGGATAGTGGAAGACCACTGATAATTTAATCTGAAGAAATATGTCTTTTATATTAGATATGTCAGTCTTTACATTAAAAAAAAGAAGAAAAAAGAATCAGGGCTGAGGGAGTAATACTTTCTCGAACAAAGGTATCCTCATGGTGAGAAAAAGAACAGCAGAAGACTGTCATCTTCTTGTTTTTCCTTGATGCCTGCTACAAAGAACTTGTCTACTGTCTCCTACACATGTTTAGAAAGAAGAAACTCTTCTCAAGAATATATTTTCACAGTTTCAATTCTGTAACYTGGCTAAAGAACTTTTGAATCTATGTACAGGCTCATCCCAAACTTTYCTTCTCCAACAATTCTTTTACAAAWGTGTAACACAGAGACATCTATAGCACTTGCTGCTGACAATAATTACAACAAAAAAAAYATGCAAAAACTTCTGCATAAACCCTTTATTTCTGAAAGTGGTCAAATGTTAGCAGCTCAGCCTCAGAGTTGTGTATTTAAATCAGCCTTGAAAGAGTGATTTCATTACTAACATCAAGCCTTGGAACAGATCTGAAGAAAGATTATCACTGCAATATTTGGAAGAAGCCAGCAATTCAGTTCTGCTCCATTATCCATAGGATAAAGKAAGAGATGGGTCCTTTGAGCAGGGTCTAATGCCTGATGAATAAATAGGTGGGGGCTTGAAGTCTGTTTTCTTCATGAGGGGTTTCTACTTTTTGTTCCTTGATTTAGACATGCAGTGTTCATCTGGTACCACAGGACTCTTAAAGCATTCCTTTCCTTTGTGTGTCTGCAAGTAGAAATTGTAGGCATTAAGGATGTTTTAAGGCCAGATATCTGCAACAACGGTACCAGAATGATTCTAGATTAGATATCCTGGTGGACTGGAGACTGCAGGGCAGTAACTCCAACTTCATCTAAAATCTGCTTCAGGCCCTGTTTAGATACCTACATCTCTTTTTTTTAATCTCCAATTTTSATATTTTTGCTTACTTTCCACACCAGTAAAATAAGTATAGCAAGGATTCTTTTCTACATCTATTTTGTAGAGTTAATTCTTTAATGAAATTCTGTATTTTTACAAACTTAAATTTTAGTGATGGGCTGTGGATGTACTTCTGGTATATTAATATGCTGTAAAGCAACAGCACATTAAAAGAGAATAATTAACGTTTTCCACCAAGTATTAAATTTAATCTAAATTAAATACAGTTTAACAATGAAATACTATTTCACCTTATCCATATTTTAATATAAGTATGAAATATTAGCATCCCCAAGGCAAAGCAGCTGCTGTAATTTAAGGCACTCTTAAAAAAAAAAAAAAACCTGCTAAAATATTCTTCCAGGGTAATTTTCTAGATTAAAATTACACAGTTATAACTTATTTATAGCACTGTACATTAAATGAAATATACTGTTCATGAAAACAAGCACTGCTGCTTTTACAAGCTCCACTCCTGCTCCTGCTAGGACTTGTTCCTGTGGTCCAAAGATGAGTATTTCAGGCAGACACCCTGTCAAAGCACAGGGTCAGGATTGAGGCTGGGAGAGACAGCAAACCCACAGCTCCAAATGGTGCTGGATTACAAAGGGGTGACAAAGGATGGTGTAGGCTGCAAAAACAACACCCCTCAGACAGCTTGTTGATGCAGACCATGGAGCTAATCTTTAGCTAAGGCTTGGTCAAAACCTAGCAGTTGGTTTTGAGTAGAAAGAATTTTCCCCATAATCCCTTTGCACCACTGCTGTGTAATAGCAAATATCTGTAATATATATCTATTGTGTTTAAAATAATAATTATTCCAATTGGTATCATACAGGGTTGGTTAGTTAGTATTTTGTTGGATTTTTTTCTTTTCTGTTTTGATTAGATTCAGTTTCCTGGAGATAAGTTTTTTTTTTTTTGTTGTGGTTTCTTTTGTGTATTTGGGATTTTTTTGTTGTTTGGGTTTGGGTTTTTTTAAAAATAACATAAAAAGTATTCCAAGAGTTGAAAACATGTTTTGCAATTCTTGTTTTCATGGAGGTAGAAGACTCTAGAGGAGGTAAAAAGGATGGACATTGCAAAACAGCATCTTTTTTTCTGGAACTGGAATATTAAATAATGGAAACCATAGTAAAATGTGACCAAAGGCCCTTTTATTTTCATAATTTAGGTGCACGATATTCAACATCTATATAGTTGAAACACTTCTAAAAATTATTTTCAATAAAATATAAAGTCTTAAGTTGCACCGTTATAGTTCTGTGTGGGGAGTCAGGGGGAAGAAAAGTCATAGTAAATAAAAACTKCAAAAGTTATTGAAGAGCCCATTGCTTCTACAGAGAAATACAAGCCACTGTAATATTCCTTAATTACATCCTTTTCCATCCTGTCAAAAGCCAAGTCAATTGCTGGAAATTATAGGAAAGAACTCTGCAAAATGAGTACTGATGACACATTTTGTAGGTCTGGATTTAAATCTCCTGTCCAGAAGCAAGTATTTTGTTGTGAATTGGGTCACCTGTAAGATGTTAAAAGCCATCAGTTCACCTGTCTGCATTTCTTGTAACAATACTTGATGTCTATAATGAAATTAAATTAGAGTTTAGCCTTCAAGGTGGGCTTGGCCACCAGAGGCACAGGAAGGGTGTGGATTGGCTGCTGTAGCCAGTTTGCCCCCTGGGACTGAAGAGGCAGCATGGCCACAGATACAATTTTGTGAGTCTGTATCTATTCCCTGGTGTAACCCACACACACTTGGATTAATAGAAAAGGATTCCAGTCCACCCTTAGCTCAGGGACAAGTCCTTAATCTGTGTTCTTGTGTTCAAACACAAAGTTTTGTTTTGACGTTCTGGAACTACTGGGCCAGACCTAAGACCAAAATTAGCTTCAGTTCATGTGCCTTTCCTGAGTGTCCAGAAAAGAAGGTGGAGGAATGAGGAAGCACAGGCAGGAGTAATTACATTTTTCATTTGCTGTAATTCATTGCCTGGGAGGAAGTTATCAAGCAAAGTATTTAATCCACTTTTCAGAGAAAATAAAGGCTTGCAAACAGCATGTCCTCTTGGCTACAATTCYCTCTCAGTTCCCCTTCTCCCTTCTGAAGCTCAGAGGCAAGTAAAAGTAAAAATACTTGCAGATAAATCCACACTGGGTGAATCCACCCTCTGCAGTAATGCCAGCAATCCTGGTATTATATAGCTGGTATATGTTTAAATTCTATCATTTTTACATGCCAGCACACTGTGAAGAGAAACGTGGGAACACTTTTTTGCACACCAATGGTGTGTACTGACAGCTGACATTTGGGCAGTTCAACACRTGATCAGATATGGATGCAGATTTAAATTGCTTTATCCCCAAGACAAGACAAACTTTATCTTCAATTACTAAAAGACATTTCTGCCTAGACATAGCAGGTAGGTTTAAAAGGAATATAGGCTAAAGAAAAGGAGATTCCCAGGCTTGTGCTGCTATCTGGTGGAGGTGGCTACCCCAAGATAGCAGGCTGGAAGCAAGGGCTTCCTACCTTTCCCAGCACAGTAAGAATTCCCTTTCCTGCTATCCCAAAGGCAGCATCCATCACAGTAGGCATAAAACCATGTTAGAATATGTCTGGTCCTTGGTCATGTGTGTAATGGTTAGCAGCCTAGAGAGTGACATGTGAGCTTTGAATCAGTATAGATTTTTCCCCTTGCTGCAGTGTGATGTGAGAATGAATTCCTGAAGTGTTCAAATAATTTTTGGCAAGTAGAGGACTCCAAAACCACATCAGAAATCTAATCCTTCCTGCCTTCTTTCATCCTCTCGGTCTGGCACCTCTCCCTGAGGCAGTACMGCTATGCACTGATCCCTGCTCCTCACTGACCAGCACAGATGTTATTTTTATGTGCCTGGTGCCTCTTRGATGTGCTGCCCATGGCAACTTCTGGCCTGGCTGGGTGTAAACCCTTGCTGTGTCCCCATGTTTGGTGTTTCCCCTCAGACTTTTTCATTTTCTAAGCAGTAGTGAAAGAAATGTTTGTTGTGGCAGGTGTTTCTTCACTAGAGCTGTGGGAGAGAAGAGGGAAATAAAGAGTTTAGAAAGATAATTTCTGTGTCACTGTATTCAAAAACAGTAAGAATCATTTGGAACTGGGAAGAGGAGGATTGAACAGTCAGGATCTAAAATAACATCAGGCAGATATCCAGAGAAGCAAGGAGGACATGGGCTGTCACTCAGAAGATCAGGCAGCAAAAAGGCATCCTGCCTTGATGCTACAGAAGCCAGATGGCTTCTCATGAATGTCATCCGTATTACTTAAACTCAGCTTCCTCAGCTGATGAACTGCTTTAATACAGAGCAGCYAGTCTAACGATATTTTTGAGGATGAAAGTGTGATAAAAATTATGAGCATGYAAACTCCTAGATTGGTTCAAATTATTTATAACTTTTCACAGTCTAAGCTTCTGTCAAGTTTAGTTTCATTGCTTCTAAAAATGATATTCTAGACTGGAGTGGTAAAATGGGGAAAGCTGTCAAGGAAGGAGAAATTTCTGCTATTCAGTTCCCCATTTATTTCTAAACAAGTTTTATTTTTTCTCCTGAAACTCTTGTCATTTCATTTTGAGGTTCTGTGGCATGTATTTGTTATGATACTGTAAATGCCTAGTATCTGATGAAAAACTCCCTCTAGATTCCCCAAATATCTTGAATAATGTGGGGTTTTTTTTGTTATGAATCTTCACTCACACTGAAAAGCTTATGGTAAATTCATAAAGAATTGTTTCTCTTTCCTATTTTCCCAATATCTGAATTTACTTTAAATGTAAATCTAATGAGATCCAGAATAAAGAATAAATATTACTTTCATTTTATTATTTGTGATTTTTGAAACATCATATTTGTTTCATTAATTGTGATTTTTGAAGAGTATTTTCTCATGTTCTGGGTTATGAATTAACCATTTATACTGCATTCCATGAGATCTTTTGGTGGAATGGCTTCTTGAACAGGAAAAACTCAGACAGAAATTCAAGACCTAGAAATGGGTGAGAAATTGTTAAAAATAGTCAATGATTGACAACCATAGACAGTCTTGTAGGCTCAAGCAGATGTTTCAGAATATCTTCTTGTAAAAATACTGCCTTGTTGGRTGGACAGATGAATATATAAAAATAAGAGCTCTTTGTGAATGCACTAAAGTCACCAAAACCATCCCCATGCCTTCARTATCTGCTGAAGCAGCCCATGGTTGAAGCACTTCATCAGAAGAGACACAGCATTGCATTCTTCTACTGCAGACATTTGTGCCTCTTCTTTCTCCTTTTTTTTTTTTTGCATTGTGGAGCTGCCTTATTGCAACAATGGCTTCATCTTGCTGGAAAATAATTACTACATGTATCAAAGTTAGATCAAATATTAATGTATGCTCTTCATTGTATTTATAGGGCTATTCTTACTTTGCTCAGAGTGAATAAATTTTTAAGCTTTACTCTGCATCCCCTTTTGAATGACAATTTTTATAAGGTAACTTTTTGAGAAATCTGGCTCCAAAAWATGTATGAATGCATGTATATTTGATAAGGAGATTTGAATCAGTTAACTCATTCAGGAGTTAGTGGTTTTGAATGTGAAAATAAAATCTCTGGTGCTTTAAATGACATCTATTGTTTTTTATTAGACCTTTTATTTATTTATTTGTATAGAAATATTGCTTATGCTTTTGTTCAACGGGTATCCCTCTAAGAGGTAATCCTTCATTTGCCTGTGTAATTGGAAAGGAAAATGTTTGCTAGCAAAAGAGAGTCATTACTTTGGCTCTTAATTTCCTGTTTATGTTTGAATTGATAGGTGTCTCCTCATTACCATCAAGAAAGAAGAAGCTGATCATCTGTGATTAACTCGTTCACACTGTAATCACAAAGCTGCACCAGATTGCAACCCATGATTCAATAACCAAAAGGTATCGATAGGTCTCAGAAGACTGGATGGTCCAAATCTTGCCCATAAACTCAAGACAGAATGAACCAAAGAGCAGCCCAGCAATCTGTGTGGGATAATCAAGACTTGGCTGGGTGTTCAGTAACACAGGGTAAGGTATTTATTGCTGCAGCATTATTTTTTTCATTTTGTAATTTCATTATTTCCTATCAGAATTCACTGACAGAAGTGTTAAAAATATATTTAGCTTTATGTGATGTTGTATCTGAGCAGAACCTCGACTTTCATTTAAATATTCGTGTTTCAAGTGTCATTCTCTTTTGCTGTAATTTGCTTTCATTTTTATTTGCTTTTACACTTTTTTCCCAAAGATAGTATTCTAAATGAAAGGCATTTGAGCACCTCATGTTCATTGATTTGTAAGGAAGAAAGTAGGCAGGGTTGTTGAAAGATTTGGCCTGAAGTCCTTTACATGTTTACAGAAAACTTAGAAAAGCATTGACGAGAAATTCACAACTTCTTGTCATAGCTGTGCTGTGGCAGCAAGTCTGTTTTGAATAGACCATGTCTTTAAAAAAAAAAAAAAGGCAGTTTAATCTACATGCTAATTCTGTATTTAGCTCTTAATTATTGTTTTGCATTGGTGTCACAAGTAAGAACCAAGATTTCTTTGATGAGTCAAAAGACCATTCATTAGCAATCAAATTCAACCACATTCAGTAATCCTATACACCAGTCTTCAAGACTGATACAGCTTTCAGGATAAAGCTGAAGCTTTTCATAATTTGTGAAAACCTCTTTTTTTTTACAGTAGGATAAACCCGATAGTTTAACAGATCAGCATTTCTCTGAGAATCWTCTACCCAAAAGGCAACTTTGAAAAAACGTGACATCTAGTTAGTACAAAGTGTCACCTGAATCATTTATGTAACATTCCTCCCACCATACTGCTCATAATATCTTCAAAAAGGGGGTGAAGAGCTACAACAAAAGTGATAATGGAAGAGAAAAGCCTGARATGTGAAATGACAGCACAAGAGGTGCAATTTATACTTCACCTTGTATAAAGGATAAATCCAAGGCATTTCCAGGTCATAAGCAACCCAGAAATTTTTATGTAAGACCAACAGCATCTCTGTGGTTTTACAAAGTGRCAAGAATGTATTTGCAATGTTGTACACATATATGCATTAGTCAAATGACCACGGTGACCATGGTGTTCACCCACAAATAGTAGTGGAGAAAACCAAAACAGGTTCAGGTTCTTGATCAAGTTTAGTAGCAAAATGATGCCATTTGGAAAAGGTAAATTTGTTCTATTTGTCAAATTTACAGAACACAAAATATGCATTGGTGATTGGTTCTCTGTTGATGTTATGGTCACCACRTTCATGGGAGCTGGAGTGTCACTGGATCTGATACAAACTTCAGATATTGTTCTGTGTTACTTTTGCCAAAGAATCTTTCAGTGGGCTCTACATATTTAATCACATGTGCTTGGACAATATTGGGCTTAGTTAACTTGAAACAGGAATTCATCATAACTAATCTTAAGACAACAGAAAATTAAATTTAAAGACCTAAATCATCTCTATTTTCATATTCATATAAATTGAGATTAATACCTGTAAGGTCAGCATAATCAAGGAAAGAATGTACCTTTAAGAGGTCGGCACAAGAGCAAACTGAGAGTTGATTTCTCACTTTGCAAATGCCTGTTCTGCAAAATCCACGTCACTGAAGGCACAGATTTTGAACAAAAAACACATCAGACTTCTCCACAATGGTTTTTCAACCAGTRCTGTTGTTATACCTTCTTCATCCCAGTGGAGATAGCTTTTTCCATTCCTAGAACAAGGCTCCAAGACCTGATGCTGTTCAGAACCTGCACCYGAGCCCAGCCCTGAGTTGTTGATCTGTCTCTTGGTTAAGGTGATTGTTATGCTTATTTTYAGCCCTGTCCCCTGCTGCCTCTGCTGGCACAGTCCCAGGGTCCTGGGGCTCCCTGAGTGATCCCTGGCCTTGATTCATCCCTGGACATTTGTGGGTTTGCCAATGGCCCTGTTTGCAGCACATGCTTTGTTTGTCCAGCTGAGCCCCTGTGGGACTGTGCTGTGGTGGATGAGGACACTGCCCTGCCAGGGTCACCCTCAGTTCCTGCCTCATGCCTCACCATGGAGCAGCCTGGCTTCTGCTGCTCTTAGGAAGAAGAAAGGTATTTTGTAAGTTTCTCTCTTYCCACAATAAGCTCTCTTCAGAATGAGATGGTAGAAGCCAGAATGTTTTAAAGTTATTTCTTTGATATACTGCTGCATTAGAATGCCATTWTGATATATGTTTTAAATAACATGAAGGGATGGAAAACAAAATAATAAAACATGGTTGGCATGTTTAAGTGTGCACTACTGTGATCCATAGTTCGCTGATGAAATAAGACCTCAGGGTGAGGTGTTTATATTAATTTAGTTTTAATACCCTTTTGTGCTTTACCATTTTGCTTTATTTTCCTCAGTTAAGTTTTGTGCTTTGTCACAATGTTCCTTGCCTTTCTCCAGGAGCTGTAGTCAAGAGTTTATAACCAGAAGGTTTTTCTACTGTAATTTTGCTGTTCTGCTTCAGCATTGTAAAACCAGGAAATAACGGAGAGCAAAACAGCCCTTCTCTGTATAATACCACATACTGACTCAATCTACACAATTAACAAAGGAATGGACTTCCATGGTCTCACCCACAAATAAGACCTATTCACCCCAGTAAGGATTTTCAAGACATTCTCTATTTATACACATATAAAAATGGTTTTCACAATCTTCCACCACTGATTAGAGGATCCAGAATGTCTGGACAAGATTGACTGTGAAAGTAAATAGACCTGACCTGCTGAATAACATGGCTGTAGGGGAATTACACCTKTTTAGCACTGAAGAGACAAGTGTTTGTCATCAAGAGACATTCTGTAGCTCATGGCCCTGGCTGCCTCCCAACACCTGCTGCTATTTGCTTCACAGCTGGCACAACACTTGCAGCAGTGTTTTCTAGCTATTGATATATCAGTTATTGAAAATAGTATATTTACTTCAAAGCAATCATTCAATGCAAAGTATGCAGACAGGCTCGTGTCTGTACTGACAATGCCTGATCCTGCCACAGAACAGAGTCTAGCCTGGAATCTGAATCTGAATTTCCACCCTTGGAATCTGTTTTAGTCATATGATTTGTAATGCAGTGTGATGTACCAAATTAAACTACTCATTGTTACATACTTGCTTTCGCAACAGTTGAATCATTAATATCTGTCTATACTGATCTATAAAACTAACATTTTGTATGACAGACACTATTAATAATGAATATCCAGTATAAGGAAGTTCTACGTTACATATAAAAAAAATTGGAGCTTTATAAATTAAAGCTACAGTGGATTCAAACATGTTTTCATAGTTCAACAAAAATTTTTTCAAAATTGTTTTTCTTACTGTGAGTTTGTCTTGGTGATCARTGTGTTTTTATTACACCTCAGTTTTGATTTCAAATTTAGAGACTGAAATTAATACACATTTTGGTTGCTCAGTGTTTAACTTAACAAGATGCTTCCTTWGATTTTGTAATAGAATATTCTTTACTGAGATATGGGCAGTTGGCATTTCTGGTAATTTTTACCAAAAGGATCTTTGGTAATTAAGAAAAATTTGATCTGGTACCCTGTGGCTTGGATTTACAGACACCAATGTCATGCTACATTGCAGAATTTTCACTCAGCTCTTTTCTGACAACAGCTCTAGAGTGAGAAGGTGAGTAGATTACAAAGGACTGTTGTTATAGGCAATGGTCTGGGGTTTTCCAGGCTTTTACATAAATATTTTTTAATTAAATAAAAAATATTAAATAAATCCAACTCAGTAAAAGACAATGTACAGTGAATTCAAATGTCTCTATGATCTTGCTCTTCTCAAGCCTGTGTTGTAAAAGGGATTGAGGGAATCATATTGCTTCTTTATAAAATTATTTCACAGATTTTTTAAATACACTTGTATATATACCTCTGACATTTTTACATTATGAAAATTTGATATTATTTCAATATTTAAATGATTAAAGTAGTGAATCCCTTTGAATAAGAGAATGGCTATTCTCTGATCATCTTCTATATCATGTTGGGCTGCTTTCATCCTGTTAACATTTTTGCCCTTAACTTTCAGCTTAGTTTAAGCTGCAGCACTGACAGTTCAATTCTGCTTCAACACCAAGAGCTGTGAAGCTGTAGATATTTTGCTCTGTGTGGGCTGTTTTGTTCTCCTATTTTAATTAACAATATAAATGTATCATAATACTATTCTAAGAACCATGTGAAAGTTAGGGCTATTGAAAAGTGAAGAAATTATTCCAACTCTACATTAGGAATAAATATGTATTTTTACTAAAAAAGACTCCAAACAATTAAGCATTAGGTTGGTGTTTTTTTTCTCCTGATCTTACWTGGCTTTTCTTATTTTCAGATATCAAGACTGGGCCAAAACACTTTGAGTACAGGTATATCCGAAATAAAAGGACTCATCTTACAGCTGTATCACTAATTTCAGCTATTGTGGATTTCAGATTTGATTCTGCATTTTCTTATTTATTGTAATTTATGTACACTCTAGTTAGATGTGTTTTGATGTGTGATTAATGCTTTCAAAAGGGGTATGTTTTGTTTAAAGGGTTATTCAACTATGTGGGGAGGTAGTGTATGAATTACCTGTGTTTGATTAGAACACATGGTGTTTCCCATTTCTTCTTTCCACAGAGAATACTAAGCAAAAGTTTGCTGAAATTTGATCCATAAGCCAAGGATACAAATGATTAAGAGACCTTGGGCTCCAGTTGCCTGGGTCCATAATATTGCTTTTGACTTTATTCATCCAAAGCCAATACACAACTGTTACAGTACTTAGGTRAGTAAGTAGGTATCACTGCCCCAATTTATTTCTTTGCCATAGGCAAATTTTATTAATACTCCAAAGCTGAACAGACAATCTTAGAAACCTTCTACAGGTTGCAAGTTCCTGTAACTAAAGTGCAATTACCTAGCTTGCTACAAATACATGCGTAAGATTAAGAAGAATATCAGAGAGGCTAAACTTATTCTGGCTTTTTAGCAGCATTTCACTCTAACAGACAGGGAGCAGTAATTTGGTGCAGGAAAAACTGTAAAACAGAACTTTCAAACTCCAGGAACAGGTAAAAAGAAGTCTGGAAGATTTTTTGTAGAATCATTTAGGTTGGCAAAGACCTTTAAGAGCATCAAGGCCAACCATTAACCTAACACTCAAGTCCATCACTAAACCATGTCCCTAAGTACAACATCTGCCTAYCTTTTAAATGCCTCCAGGGATGGTGACTCAACCAYTTCAGCAGGTTCCAATGTTTGATAACACTTTATCCAACCTAAACCTCCCCTGGTGCAACTTGAGGCCATTTCYKCTTGTCCTAACRCTTGTTTYTTGGGACAAGAGACCAACCCCCACCTGGCTACRATGTCCTTTCAGGCAGTTGTAGAAGGTGATGAGGTCACCCCTGAGCTTCCTGATCTCCAGTGTAAAGACCCCCAGCTGCTCCATCACTCCTCATAGGACTTGTGCTCCAAACCCTTCACCAGCTTTGCTGCCCTTCTCTGGACATTTCCCAGCCTCTCCTAGACAAAAAGGTCTTGTACAACACTTCTAACTTTCCACAGTGATTCTCCTCTCTAATGACCTCTTTTCCTACATGGGTTTCTTCCTGATCTTAACCCATGTGCATAGCTTGGACAGTCCAGAATGAAAAGCAACATGTGCTCCAGCTGGGACTTTACTATTTCTAGCCAATAACCAAATCAGTTTTTACAAACTAAGCAATGTCAGACCTCATCATGTGGCTAGAAGACTGCCAAGAAATACTCAACATTCCAGCAATGGTTTTAGTGGCGCAGTAGCTAGGACCCTTCCCTTGCCTGTCAATAACAACATGCTGATGGGGCCTGGCAGCACAGCTACTGTTTCAAGAGGTCTATGTGTATTCCATCTTTCTTAGCATCTTTTATAATGCYCATGACTAGTGGATATGACTTAAAATAATGTATTTCTTCATCAAATATCTCCCAGAGTCGATAGTGTTTTGGTTTCATAACTTGGTTTTTCTCCAGAAGTTTGTGTGCTTGTTTGGAAAGAACAAAACCCCCAAACTATTACTGAGTTTAAAATTAGCAACTTCTTTTCTTCTAGCTATGATAAAAAAGGRAGAATATTTTTGTTCAGGTGGTTTTCCATGGAGGCCCCTAAAATTTAGCAAACACAGAAGTTTTCTACTGAATTTTATCTTACATAAAAGAGGTTCTAAATTAAGCATTTTGGCCGTAAGAACTCGGAGTAGGTGTCTATATGGAGGAATAAAATCGATTGTGCTTCCAAAGAGAAACAGTCTAAATAAAAAACGCTTTTGCTTCAGGGCCTTTTCTTGAGGCTGTTAATATAAATGCTGATGGATCTGTGACCATCAGGAATAATGGAAATCTGCCTCAAGATGTTTGGTTAGTAAATCCAAATAGAACTTCTTTGTGTAAGATAATTATAGGTTACCATTTCCTTCTCAGTGTTTGAAAATATGCCTCTCTGTTTCTCTTGAGGTTACCCCATTGCTAAATATATGTTCTCATAAAGCTTGATTATGGTTTTATTAATGGGTTTTATGTTATTGTTCTTCATCCTGCTTAGGATCAACATTATGGAGCATAGACAGTAATACTTCTAAAAGCAAGGAACAGTAGGAAAGAGCCATGCTCTTAATTCATTTAAAAACCCCAGAAGAGATCTGAAAACTCAATCACTTGTCAGACAAGTAAGAGTCTGTTACTCCAATGTTTTAAAACCCAAGGGGGTACTCCCAGTGGTACGTGTTCAGCATCACTTTCAATAATGGTAGTATTGAGGTGACTCAGAGGTAAAGGATTGAGATATTTTATCTTAAGTTGCATGAAATTCAAAATTTGAAGTCTTAGTTTACTTGAAGCAAAGGTAGGGAATGGGTTCAAAACTTCTAAAGTACCATGTTATATTTAGACAATGCTTTAAATATGATTAGTMGTGTCTGAAATACTACTGCATTTTTGTAGACATTTTGCTTTCTCTTTGCATTGAGCTTGAAGAATTGTTCTCATAGAAATCCAATGCTGTGATCAATCCCTTGCCTGGTTTACAGTGTTTTTTTGACCTTTGATAGGTAAACCACAGTACTATGGATAGATCATAGTAGGAACATAGTAGGAAAAGTGTCCCTGTGAATGGATACCTTAATCTGATCCTGAAGAGTATGATTCTCCAAGTTAATTTTTTTTTTTTAAAGAACCATCATGTTTTATATGTTTGCCTTTAAAGAACACTTTCTGGGGGAAATGTGTCTTTGAATATTCCAAATTTGCTGATATTCTAAACCAGTGGAATAGAATGTAGAATTTCTTTCCTGTTTTTTAGAGGCAATACCTTAAACTATTTGCTACTCCTTCAATTTACACTGATGGTCCAAAGTACTGATTATTACTATTATAAGAATTCAATCTTTGGTARTATTTGGAAGTCAAACCAAATAATTTTTCTTTGGTGGGGAATAAACTGAAAAGAGGGACTTGTTTTTCAACCCCTCCTCATGGAGCAGCATTTTTCTCCATGTTGGCTGCCAGAASTAAGAAAGAGAGGCTTCTCTGAGACTGTCCTAACATTTTATAAAAAATCACAGCTTATTTTCACCACAAAAGCAGAATAAGGAGGAAATACAAGCTGAGTGAATTAKAATTGTCTAGTTTTATGGTTTGCCCTAATCTTCAGTACAAGCACAGTTRAGTATYATTTATTTTAAAATGCTTTTTCATTTACTATGGATTATGATCAGGAAAAGATCTTTTTCTGGTGAACTTTGAAGAAATGCTTGTAAATCAAAGATGCCCTTGGTTAGGTATAAATTGACATCTCTCTGGATTTGCATCTGAAGGGCATCAGAGAGAGAAGCAAGTATGATCATCCCTTTAGGATTACACATACCTTAAAAGAGCATTTAAGATTATAGGCCAGGTATTACCTAACAAAGAAGAAAACTCCTCGAATTTTATACTTAATGTATTCTTGTCTGTCTCTGGGGTTTAATTGTGGGGTATTTYCCCTGTTTTAATACATAACTCTGCAATATCATTTGCAACCTGCATTATGTTTGCATGAATAAGTACAGACACCTGATGAAGACTTAGATAAGGGGCAATGTTAGAAATCTGGCAATATTCAGCTATACATAGACTAAAAGAACGAGAAACTATTTTTTTCTTCAGATACTCCAATAGAGAATACGTTTCCATGTTCTCAGGATATTAAAGAAACAATTCTCAAGCACCTTTAATTAACTTTTTTAAGGGAAAATGATATGAAACGCCAAATAGACAGTTGGAAAATAGCCCTTTTAAAACTTTGAAAACAGCTTTATGATTTGTTAGTTTTACTTTATGAGAGAATAATAGACAGGATAAATGCCTGAAAAGTAGATAGAAAAACCAATTTAGCTGGAATGTATGCAGTTATTTTGGAAACATAACAAGCAATCATTTTGTTTACAGTCTTATACAATGCCTTAATGAGGACATTTTCTCCTTTTTAAAAGAAAGAATTAATAGTATTAATAATTTATTATTTAGAGTGAACTGATACAGTTAATGTTATAGCCAAATACCCAAAGCCCTTGAAAATCACAGAACTTAAGCTGTCATTCAGCTTTTAGCTATTTTCAATATAATTAATGAGATTAAAGAAAAGTGCACTCAACTCCCCATATCCTCTTTTATCACCCTCTTGACTTAAACACTTTTGTTTTCCAGATTTCCAAAAAGTGCACTCAAAGCTGTTTCTTTCCATTACATTTGATTTTTTTTTTCCAGGGGATTAAAAAGAAAACCCACCTCAATATCATACAGCCCTCAGCTGAATACTTAATCACTCTCTCCATATCCATTTAGATGGATCATAAATGCTGCCTATTTTCATGTTACAGCCAGTCCATTAAAATGGATTTATCTTTTGACTGGTGCAAGTTGATCATCATTTTTGCTTTTATGTATATATCCTTTTTACTTTGAACAGRGTAGCTCTTAAACAGCAGTATACTGGTTATGGTATCAAAAACTTCAGCTGTAAATTCACAAGATTTGGTTTAAGTATCAGTATGCAGCAGTTCAATATTGTTAGACTTTTGCTTTCTTTTAGCTGTATATTCAAAAAAGAAGAATATTAGGGTTTTTTATATCATTAATTCTTTAAAGGTTTTAATGTACTGTAGTTTAAACAATTTCTAACTCTGTTTCTTGTGTGACTTTAGCACAATAAGAAAGAGGGAGTGTGTGCTGGATGGGTATAAGAGGAAGAAAAATAGGTGGTCTGATAAATAGGCTATCAAGGGGTAAATGGAGAAACTCAGAGGTKCAAGCCTGAGGAAATGTAACAAACTTGTTGTTTAAAATATAATGTTTCTGAGAGTAGAAATATGGTAATATRTTAACTGCTTAATTTATCAGTTTGAAGGTTTACAGACCAGAAATGTCATCATTCTATTTCATAATCCTATGAAYTACAAATGAAAAAATAAACACAAATGCAGAAAATATTAGTTGAGGCTATAGTTTATATATTATTTATTTATAAATTACTACAGCATTGTAAGTTTAATACTTTTCTCTATCAGGTGTGAATTTCATTTAAATGGGAATAGACTACTGAATGACATAAAGGCAAMACAGTTCTGTAAAGAAGTCTGGAGTGAAACCACACTGCTGCTATTTGACTCCTAGTGAGCTGCTACTGGCATTTTATCTGATGCGTTGTAAACCATCTTTTCACATCTTCTGTTATTAAACTGACAATTTACCAAAAATCAGAGAAAACAGTGATTCATAAACTGATGTATAGTATGTGAAGCATTTTTCTGGAAATGTAGGAAACTGGAGATACAAAGCTAAAGTATCCATTTAAAATGAGAAAGGACTAAGTAGAAACATCACTCATCAAATGCATTTTATTAAAGAAATGGCTCATTATCCTTTGGTGTGACTCATGAAGTCACCATCAACCAGCTTGTAACCTGTAATTATATCACATTTCTCTGCCAACATGGGTGAGAAAAATCAATAGTTGGAATTTTATTAACTCTGACTCCAGGGACTGCTAAAGGATGTTGGACTTAACAGTCATGATTTTGAAAATAATGTACCAATTTTCATACCTTAATATTTTTCAGATGAGAATATTTTCAAGACAACTTTAGAAACAGCAAAGGTCCCACCTGTTGAAAGTCAGTCTCTTTTAAGCCAGTTCAATGATTTCCAATGTCCAAAAGAAATCTATCATGGAACAATTCAAAACAATCATGGAACAATTCAGAAATCCTGTATCACAAATTTATGTGTTTGTTAGCACCATGAGGTGACATTTTGCTAGTAAAAAAATGTAGCGTAGCTATGGGTATTTTCATTATGCACACACATGGCTAATCCTGTTTAAAAGCATGATATATTAACTAAAAATAAATAATTCTTTATTGTGTCCTGAATTGTTATATTTCCAATGCATTTTCTTCTGTTTACTTGATTCACAGACTACAAATGACAACAGCCATCTTTTCTTCTATTTGCTAATTTCTGTTTTTGTATTCTTATTCCTATCACCAAAGTTTGGAAGATCAGTTATTTTTTTTTAAGTGATGACTTAAACCAAGGAACTTTCAATATTACCTGTTATACTTTCTCCAAAATGGGGCTTCCATTCTTCTCTCACAAGTCATTCCCTCAAACATCTTCTCTGAATTACTTCCTCTCCCTCTCTAAACCATACCCCCAAGGAAATCTTCCACATTTCTATTTCAATATCTGATGACARRAAGAAAAGCMGTATGCAARGCAAGGATAGAACACTAATTGATAYAAATATGAAATGACAGTAATGGTCTCTGTCTGAGTCATGGCTGGAGAYTTCAGTGTAATGAAAAATCTTCCATAGTTAATATTTGTTGTCCCTCTAGTAATATTAGCTAAAATAATGTTTTAMTAGATATTTGAACAGAAGTCTTAGTTCTGCAGTGCAAAGTTGAAATACTCTATGGAAGACTTTTTTTTTCTTTTTTTATCTTTGCAGCATTTCTAGGGATTTATTTTTTCCAGAAATGTGAGAGGAAAAAAAATATTGCCAATCTTCATTGTAATGAGTCCATTTCAATAAGTGTTGAATGGTTTCTTTATTATGCATTTCTATCCTCTCAAGAGATTTCAGAAGCTKTATTCAAAATTAGAATATTTTTTTCATGAATTCGACTTCATATGTGTATGTAATGGCAACACAGAAAACTGAAAATTACCTTTCCTGAGTCAAGCACTGTGACTGTAATATGAAAAGAAAGATGRTGCAACATTAATTGCTTCTGTGGTAAGACAAAATTGTTCTGGCAAGGTGTTAAAATAATGCAGTTTTGCCTTTTGCTTTAAATACTGTTAGAAATGGATTTTGCATTTTAAAATGTCCTTTTTGTTTGACCTACTGCTAATGAACCATGCCAAAATAACTGGGGTTTCTGCCATGCAACTCTGAGATATGAGACACAAAGAAAATCACATCACATGACAAAAAAAACACCACCATTGGAAAATCATCATCAATGAAAATGAAAATAGAGAGAAGAAATAAAGGAAAAGTAAAATTTTCAAGAGTCTTCCAGCTGACCTGCAAAAGATTGTCTCTCTCTCTTTCTGATTCTGGGTCTTTCTGCTTCTTATGGACCACCCAGGCTGGTTTGGAAGAAGCAGCTGGGGATCAAGGCTCTGTTCCCCGGCATGTACAGAAGTAATTGCTGCTTCCCAGTTGCCTCTCTCAAAGACTCTTAGTTATACTTTATTTCAGGAGAAAGAAAGGGATAGCTGCTTCATAGGTGAGAACTTGTTTAACTTACAATGAAATATCTATTGGTCCAATAATAGCACATGGATAACATTTGTAAATCTGACAATCTTTCCAAGTGATGTTTTTCAGACTATCCTTCAAAAGTTTTGGTTGGTTTTCAACAGATGGGATTTAGAATTTCAGAACTAATAGCTTGGTCAAATTTCAGTGGCTATTCGTTAGATTGCTGACAGATATGAAAAGGAGATCATCTTGCCAAATTTGAAATCATGCTTAAATATTTCAAGTAAACACAAGAATTGTTAACCTGTCTAAAATGAGATGTTGCCTTTCTATTTTAGATATCCAGAATAGTGTTTTCAGTTTTCAAACAGACCTCATGGAAGAAACACAACCTGGGAAATTTCAGACTAAATACCTGAAGACTGGCAATATGACAAGCAGCTGGACAACACCATCCTGCAAGGAACAGAATCTGGTAACGTGAAATTACACGTACTGTACCTGCACTGGCTGCTTCAGAAAAAGTCACATTCTCTAGGTAGCTGTATGCGAAGTTTTGCTAATTTCAAGACGACCTAAACCTCACTACTTAAAATTAAAGATTTAAAAATGTGGGTTAGGAAGATGCATTGTCATGGAGAATGATAAGGAAGTCCATCAGCCACCAAAGCAAGCTCTGAAACCACACTTCTCTGTGGTTGGAAAAAGCAAAAGTCATTCTTAAAATACACTGCCAAGTTCACAAAATAACAGAGTAGCTGAGGTGGGAAGAGACCTGTTGAGGTCATCAGGTCTATCCCCTCTGTTCCAGCAGAGCCAGCTATGGATGGTTGCCCTGTGCCATGTCCAGATAGCTTTGGAATTGGTCTTCAATTAGACTTCATGCCCCTGATCACCATGCCCTGGGCTTGGCTGTTCAGCCAGTTGTCAGTCCTGCTTCCTGTCTGCTCATGCAGCCCATAAATCAACAGCAAGGATGGTGGTGCTGTGTGAGCTCACTGGTGTGCCCCAGCTCCATTGCACTGCTCAAAGGACTACTCAAGCTCTTTATGGTAAAACAGCCATAAGCACAGCTTAATTTGCTTTTTTTTCAGAGGTTTATTCTACTAGAGTGATGTAAATCCAAGAGCTTGTCACTGAACATACCTCTGAAAAAGGAAGTGAAAATAAATATGTTCACCCACACAAGGGAAAGCAGAAAATGCAGGTGGCAGTCAACATAATTCAAAAGCTCTCATGAAGAGATGCACAGGGAGTACMAATGATCCTCCTTTGACCACTTTTGGATAGGACAAACCAGATCAGTCTTCCACTCCAGAGACAAAATTTTCAGGCTCTAACTCAGCTATTACAATGTATTGTAAATTAAATATTTGTTAAAATGACCTTTTCCTACCCATCTAGAGCTAAGCATCAAGTATATATATAGAGACGTACACATATGATTTGCTAAGTTTTGGTTGACAGTCACTCAGGTRAGGTGCTGACATGTGTTACTATTTAAAATATTAACAGTGATGAAGAAAAGACTGGATTGGTATTGGTGTTTAAATTTATGTTTTGTACCTCCAAAAGCTTCACCAAGATGTTCACATAGATATATGTAATTTTGAAAAATCAGTGAGTAAAGGTGGATAMAGCATAGTTTTGAACTCTTTGCAGCAAATAAAGCAAGGTAAGTTCACCTTGCTCACAGGTGAGTTTTCTGGATATGTGGGTTGAGTATACAAATAACTTCTAGGAATTGGCATGAATCTCTTCCTTCAGGAAAAGTCAGCAATGAAAAYCAATCAATATGAAAATATTTTGAAAATTCACGCCCCCTTGTGCTCTTTTATGGTATGAGACTTTAGTTTTTAGAAAGCAGTTGAGTAGATCCAGCCCACAAATACCCAGCTGAATACCCACTTCAACATTTCTTMGTTAGAAGGCAAACTGATGGCCGTAAAATGAAAGTAGACAGGAAAGTATCACAGAAATGGCATGAATTTTACATGGAGAGGTAATTAAATGTTAGGCCACCTGCTGATGCAGTGGGTTTGATTCCGCTGGAGGCCCATCAGCCTTTCAGAAAGACATCCAGATCTCCTATTACAAACTTAGGGTGAGACTCAAACTGAGGAACAAGGTGTTACAGAGGGTTATTTTGCTGGTAGGTTAGGCCAAATGACAATTGTTCTTTAAGGTCACAGAAGACAAAAAAGGTTMTTGGTGTTCCAGTGCCAATTTCACATGCAGAATATGAAGTTTCTGTCTCTAACTTTTTAATAGTTGCAATTAAAACAAGGAACCAAAAACAAGTGCTAAAATGCTTGAGCACAATCAACACTGATGGACTCAAAAAATGACAGAAGGAGCACAAAGAGAACAACATAACTGAGTTATGAGTTATATCAAAGCTTTTAACAGATAAAGTTGATATATGCAGAATTTGTGTTTTGCTCTTTAGAAAGACTTTCCTAATAGAAAGACTTGCATATTGTTTAATCCTCTCTGTGGCTCTTACAAACAAACCCAGACTGAAAAACAAGGATGCTTATTACACAGCAGTCAACTTAAATGAAGCTCCTTTACTACAACCAAACCCTGTTTTTATAGGATAGATCACAGTTTTAGGGAAGATATTTCATTACTAACTACATCCAGTTCATAAAGAGAATCTGACTCCATACAGAAATGTAGAACACTTTAGCTGAATGACTTAAATGATGAACAAAAATGCATCCATTGCACAAAAATTTAAGGGTTTTTCAAATCAGACTGGAGTCAGCAGCAATGGTGTTCTTCCACTGCCCTGAAAACAAAAAAGCCTGGGCTTTCACAACAGACAAGTGCTAGCAAACAGCCCCACACTGTGGTCACTGCACGTACTACTAAAATCRCTTCCAAATTTACTGTACTTGAGCTATCTTATCTCACCCAGATCCACCAGGATGTACAGCAAATTATTATGTTGTGATTAATTTAGCATTTATTTKCATACTAAATTTGTGTAAAGTACTATAAAGAAGAGGAAATTTTCAAAAATATGTTAGACTTGGATTTTTTTTTTTTTAAGTTTAGCAGGGGAAGAGATCAAATACAGAAATTCTGAGCAAAAAGCTGTTTGAGCAGCATGTGGTCCTTGCAGTTAGTTGGGGATCAGAACTCAGTAGTGCTCTGTAGCAGGATTAGTGGATGTCTCACACTTGGTAACTGAAAACAAATGCTTTGCCAGACAAAAGTAAAAATGTCCCATAGAATTGTTGAACATAAAGATATCAAGTTGGTTTTTTTTCTGAAGATGAAAGTTTTAATAATTTTCYAGGGATTCAGCACACTCGGATACAYAGTTCTTTACAGAACATTGCTGAATCTTTCTTCCCCTTCTAGGAAGCTGCTTCTGACCTGATTCTGGATYGTGTCCTTCCTTTCATTCTATTTTAAGACGCGAAAAATAGGCCTTTATAGTCATTCCTGCTAACATCCCTTTTATTTACCCGTGGGGTGGAGTTTTCCCTGGGCAAAGAGAATGTCCTTGGTATCCACCCACTGCGCAGYGCTGCATCTGGACACTGAAAAGAAAGGTTGTTCCCTAATTTGCAAGCAACAGCCATATGTTCAGGAATGAAGAAATGCATACTCCACCTAATCCCATGAGCTTCCTCCCTCCCCTGTGGCCTATTTAAAGTTATTCTGGCACTCTTCATTGGATGCCAGCTACTAAGTGAATTGCCTTCAAACTTTAGGCCTTTCAAGCAAAGTGATTGTAAGCAAAGCTGAGGAAAAACTGAGCATGCAGGAACCATTGTTCCTGGTGACTCATGGCATCATTTTCCAGAGTGACATTACTAGGGAGGTTCCAAGGCTCCTCCCTTTAGAGCAGATGGCAGAAATATTTTTATTTGGCATTATTATTGTGTAGCACCAGCAATCAAGACTGACTGTTTACAGGAAGCTATAGAGACAAGATTGCTGTCACAAAGGATTCCTGTTTTGTGAGAAAATCTCCCACTCTGTGGATCCACTTAGGAGGCAGACAAGGAATTTATTACCAAACTTCCTTTGGCTCCTTGGRGAGCTGAATTGCTTCTCAGTTAATAACTTAGCAAAACAGGTACCTGGCAAACTTGCCAAAGAGTCGCAATTCCTGCCTAGACTTTTATTTTAAGTAGCTTGAGGGCACTAGTACCATTGGGAGGTGTCTCTTAATACAATTTATAGWGCAGAATTTGCCTTCTTTTGAATGGAATAATTAGCTTCTTACCTAGGAGACAGGATGTTCCACAAGAAAACTGTACTAATATCCAAGTGGAAAAAAAAGGATAAGAAATCCTTCCTTGTACTCCTGGCTTGAATTATTGCAATTAAAGAAATTGAGTTACAGTATGCRCTGCCAAACAGCCAATAAGCCATTGCACAGGCCTCCTTATTTCCTAAAACTCCACAAACATCCCTCAGAAATACATATATTTTATTCAGTTGTCTACTTTTTGCATAATGCCATGGATGACCCTTTTTTGACTGGTTGCTGGCAGGGGGTTATGAATTAATAAAAAGATCGTAGAAATTAGCAACATAAAGTTGCTTTGTATATGAATATTGTATAAATCTAATGTGATGTGTGCTTTGAAATGGGCTTGGGGTTTTTTTTTCAGTGATTGCAAATCATGTACTTTAGTTGCAACATCAAGAGAAAAGATCTTGATAACGTGCCTTAAATGGTTAGACTAAACAGGAATTACATTTCGGAAGTTAATAACAATAGAGGCATCTAGTGGAAGTGTTTGAGGACTGCAGCTGTCAGAGAATGCATCAACGCACAGCTGATTTTCTTGGATTACTTCTTCCCAGATGGAATTTCATTAATCAAATGACAAATGCCAGTGATGGTTAAACTTTATTTAGGAAGAGGCCAAACTTAGATTTTGTGGTATTTAGACACTGTGAGGTAAACATGGTTTGGGAGCCAAGTCGAGGGCTTGAAGTAGGGAGTGTCAGTCTTCCTCTCAAAAACAAGTAAAGAAATATCCCGTTCCTCTCTATTGTCCAATATTTTAAATGTTAGAAGACTCCACCAGGACATAAGAGAAAAAGTTCGATTTCCATCTGCACCTGACAGCCCACCTGAACATTTATTACTTCCTGCTATTTATTATTTCCATGAAAGGAGAAGACAACTCAGCAGAAATCTGAAAGCATGTCTCTTGTTGAGCCCAAGAAGAAACACAAACTACAGCCAGGCTCCAAAGCATATAGAAACCAGGAGGGCCTAGGGCTTGGTGACACATTAAGCTGCTTTTTAATTTTCCTTTTCCCTCAGGCTGTAGGGCAAAACACACCATATAAGCAGCTGTACTAACATATTCAGAACACATTACAGAAGTATTAAACTTTTACACACTCTGCTGGTTAGACACTTAGCTCCAGACACCTAGCACAGCATGTTTCTCTCTGACAGGGATAGGGCCTGGTGATAGAGAATTCATTCCTCCAAAACACTTCATGGTCTAAGAAAGGCATCTTCAAAGCTTTGGTCAATTTAGCTCTACAATATGACTCGAGGAATAAACCTTTAATTTCCAAGGTATGCAAGTGAGGAAGTAGCCAAGTGACTTCAAGCAGTTTACTCCGAGGCTCATAGCATTTTCAAAATACGATTTTTGATCATGCTTGAACCCTATCCATTCATTCCCACAAGAAAAACATTAGGTTTAAACAGAACGTGGATACTTCCAGTGGGTTTTCAAAGTCTAGGCAAATTTAACTTAAAATTCAGTTTAAAATACCAGGCTCCTGTTTGCTTATTCTTTTCCTTGAGTGCAGGAATTGATCATACAGTCTACCCTCAAAAATATAAACCATGATTTTATGACTTCCTTTACTAACCRCACTATCATTTGTTTCCACCTCGATTTTTCTTTATGAGGTGCTGTGATAGATTTTTTTTTCCCTGAAACTGCACTGTGGGCTTGGATATGTCATGTCTAATACTTCTTTCATTTAATTGGTGAATTTGATTAACAACTGCGGGCTGCAACCAAGGCTTTAAACTCCACAGTGCTGCCCACTACCTTCTCATTGAGTTTTCAAGGAATTTTGTTTCCATTCCTCTCTCACATGGAATTGGCATTTACTACGGGCCTGAACTCCTCAGCTTGGGGTGCCTGTGCTGGGAGGATGTGAGGCCGAGTGAGCCCTCACTCTAGTCATGGTTTTCACAGAGTGAGTTAGAAAAGACCTTTCAAGATCTGAACACCACCCTGTCRACTAAAGCAYGGCACCAAGTGCCACATCCAGTCTCTCCTTGAACACCTCCAGGGACAGTGWCTCMMCAGCCTCCCTCTCCAGTCCATTCCAATGTCTGAATTCCATCACCCTTAYTGTAATGGAATTCATCCTTAATGTCCAACCCAAACCTCCCCTGGTGCAGCTTGAGGCTGCGTCCCCTTGTCCTGCGCTGGTTGCTGGGAGCAGCGACTGACCCTCACCTGGCTACACCCTCTTTTCAGGTGCTTGTAGAGAGCGATAAGGTCACCCCTGAGCCTCTTTTTCTCCAGGCTAAACAATCCCCGCTCCCTCAGCTGATCTTCACAGGATTTGCGCTCCCAGACCCTTCACCAGCTCGGTCGCCCTTCTCTTTATTCCAGGCGGGRGTCGCTGGCGCCTGATGGCGGCACGGGCGGCTCCCGATCCTTTCCAACCACACAAGCCGAGAGTCCCGGTGCCGCGGCTGCTCTCCCTCGGGCCTGAWGCCGCTGGCGGGGCGGGCGGGCTCCCGCCGGCCCCTTCCGGGCGCGTCTCTGCCCTTGGGGCGCTGCCGGCTCCTCCCGCCGCAGCCGGGCCGGCCCCGCCTCCCGCTCGGGCCGCGTTCCGCCAGCGCTCCCCGGCCTTTGGGCACGGAGCCGCTCCCGCCGGTGCCGCCGCGCTGCCATGGCGCGTTCCGCCGCTGGCCGGGCCTGAGCCGAGGGATCCCGCGGGCCCACAGCCCGGCCGGTTRCCGACCCTGCCCCGGCCGCCGCTGGCCGATCCCCCGCCGCCTCCTTCCCCGCCGCCTTCGCCTGGCGCCGCCGCTGCTTCCCTCGACCGCGAGGTCCCGGCGGGAGGCGGCGGCGGGCGCCGGCTGGAGCAGGCGGCGGGGAAGATGGCGGGGAACGGCGGCGGCTTCGCCGGCGCGGGGAGCGGGGAGATCATCCAGCTCAACGTGGGCGGCACCAGGTGAGCGGGCGGGCCCGGGCCCTGCTGCGGCCGTGGCCGTGCCGGGGCTGGCGGGGGGCGCTGAGGGGCTCTGCCGGGGCCCGACCGAGGGACGCGCTGCCCGGCCGGGGTGAGGGTTCGGCCTATCCGGCAGCCGGCCCGGGCCGGGACTGCCCAGCGGGGCTCTGCGCTGGTGCTGCCGCCGGGACGGGCGGGATGAGCCTTCAGCCAGCGCCGTGCAGGGGCCGGGGGTACCTGGGGCGGACGCGGGGCGCGTTGGCAGCTCCGCGTGGTGTCTGCCCGCGATGTCAGGGCTGCCTAGATGCGGACTGCTCTGCATGCACCTTAGRGACTCTGGGAATACTTCTTCAGTTATAGGAGCTTTGCTTTGCCATCACATCCATAGGTTTCTGGTGAGCAGCCTGTCTAGCAGCCTCAGAGACTAAGGTATTAAAATTGCTGATACGATACCGCTGGYATCAACGCGAATAAAGAGCTTTATTGTTTTCAAATGTACGCTGGAAGTGTGGAAGCTGGCAGATGTAGACATTTTGGCAGGCTGAGGCAGAGAATTGTGGGACAGCTGTGGTCAGGATCTGTGTGATAAACAGTGCAGACATTCTTGTCAAAATGCTCAGGCATGAAATCATTCYGATTACCGTAGCTAGTGGAAGCTGAAGTAATGTGTTTTCCCAAGCAATGTGYGCAACGTGGAGCCAGCTATAAGTAGTAGGAACTACTATTACTATTTTCAGAATTTTCTTGCATTACTCAGAACATAAACTTGATCTGATAACTGCGTGCTACAGCCTTTCTTAGCGTACCATAGAAATCAATGCAGAATTCCTTTGTTTTAATAAGACATTAAGAACCTGGTTCAACCCAGAGAAACTGCTTGTAACATGCATAGGCGAAACTCACCYATAATGATGCTTTCAGGATAACTTTGATGTAAGCATGGACGAGATTTCATTTATGTTGAATAAGGTTCTTCAGTGAACTCTGTCTCTGAAATTACAGGCTGGTTTGTCTTKTAGGATTTTATTATCTGTGGAATCTCAAAGCTGCTTCAGTTTCTTAATTTTAAATAGATCTTCCTTAATAAATGCCTCTGCAGAGGAACAGAGAATTATGTACAGGGTGCAAATCAAGGAAGAAATGCAYGTCCTCAGAGGGCTTGCCTACACAGAGAAGAATGAAGAATGAGGCAAACTAACAAATGCATGTAATTAATTTCTAGCTGAAGGTCTAGAACATTTGGATGAGGTCCATTTGTCTAGTCTAGTCAACATTTGGATGTAAGGAGTAGGATATTTCTCGTTTAATAGAGAGACCCTGTTCTTCTGTGTGAGAAGTTTTTGCCTTTCGCAAGCTCAGCTTCCCTTGTAGTCCCCATGTCCTTTGAAAAACCATGCCTGAGCCGTGTTTTTCTGCTTACAAAGGCAGATGACTCTTAACTGGTAGTGAAGTGGATGATCTGCACAGCAAATGGGCGAGAGTATACACGTTTCCTCCTCTTCATTAGTTCTCATTACTCCCACTAAAAACCTGAAACTGTTAGTTTTGTTTGTAGAATTGCATGAGAAGAGAAAATGATCACTCCCCTCTGTCTGTTTCTGACACCAGTGATACTCAGGAGCACTTACTACAGAGACCCCAGCTTTTCCATGTTCAGACATGAGGTCCCCACTGTTCCCCGAGACTGTCGTTATGTGCGATTGCTCTGTCACTTCCTGGTCACAGCGTTTGTGGATTCCTTCATTGGGAACAAAAGCCTCTTGCTAGTTAACTTTCACCGAAGTTACTGTAGCAAAGTGGGGGAATTCTTCTGACCTTGTATCTCCTTCTCGTTACAGTGTAACCCTACAAGGACAATAGGCTATGAAAATGGTTGTTTTGTAACTCACATTGGCATGTCTGTTTCCAGTTGCTTGTATTTTCTTTAACTAAGCTGGCAAATGCTTAAGAGTATTTGAAGATATTGCACCGAGTTTGCCTAATTTTCCTTATACAATGCCTGTCTGACCGCTGCACTGAGCTGCAGATACACCTGTGCATGTACATGTTGCTAGCTAAGCTGCTTTCTTCATCCTGGAAAAGAGAACTCTGCTTGTTTACATAGATTAGTGTCTATATATTTAAAGTTCTAAAGTATATGTTAGAATGAGCTGTTGCTTACTAAGCTGGTACTAGAGTGCTAAATTATAGACAGGAAATCCTGGTGCTGTCTGAACATGCTGATAAAATTAAAATAAGATGATGGTGATGCTGCACCAAGCCCCATAGTTACAAGCAGTGTCTGGATTAATTCGGCATAAAATTCATGTAATTCATTGTTTTTACATGCTATAATATAGTTAAATGAGACATCTCTTAATGGAGACAGAAGCAGTGACCTGTATTACTAATAAGAAAAGCTGAGCAAAACTACTTAGAAGTATATTTGAGAAGTGTTTTTTTTTTCTTTTCAGAAAGGACTTTGTGTATGCTTATGCTTAGAATGCTGAGACTGTAGATTTTCTGTTAAGAACAGATTTGCCATTGTTATGTTTGTGGTGAGCAGACATACATGGACAATTCACATTTTATGCAGGATGGAAATTCCATATAGCCTTTGTGTTTCTGCCTCCTGGGGGGCAGAAAGTGATGGGGTTTGTTTACATTTTTCTCCCTTCAAAATTGAAAATGCTAGCAGTGAAAACCAGATAAATTATGATTAGGTATTTCTATTAAAAAATATTTGTAATCTTGTACTAGATAGTAATAGTTGGAATGGAATTTTACTTTGGTATATTGTTTTTGGTTTTTTTTTTTTGTTTGTTTCCATTAATGAAGAGGTCACCAGAGGTTTCTTAGTCATGGCACTAGTAAGAGGATATGTACAGCCAGAAAGTGATGCAGAGCATGAGCTCATTGTCCAAGCTGCCAGTTCAGTTGTCTTCCTTCATGTTAAATCAAAACAAGAAATCGTATAAAACAATCCATAGTCATTCATTATGCAAAGTACTATCTGGCATCATAAGTAACATTATAATTTGTATCATTTCACTATATGATTCACAGTAAATATTCTTTTTCTTTTAACTGTTATTGCCCCTCCCTCTTTCCCAAGAGGGGCCCAAATAGTAAAATGGCAAATAATTCAAGTTCCTATAAAATATTAACTTGAAACTCATTGTACTCTTTTGCAGTGCATAATGTAGCACCCTTTCAGTCCTAAGTAAAAGTAGCAGAGGAGTATGCAGTTATTAACAAACATAGCTCACTGTTGATAAATTTATATTTTACTTTTTGGATTTTGTGTGTGGAGCAGTATTTGGGTTCTGTGGGGCTTTTTTTTATTTTTTTTTTATTTTTTTTTTTGCAAGCATTGCTATTGAAGTGTAAGAACCAGGAAATTCAGGATGTTTGAGACTGTGTAACAAACATGTAAAGAATGATGTTTTTGTGGCCTCTGAACAATCCTGCTTCACACTTAAGGACGATCTGTGCAGTGGGTCTACAACTTCTGACTTTGTKCAGATTTTTAAATGATCTCAAACTTTCTAAGCCTCTTTTATATTAGCTTTGTAGGACAAATCAAGGAATTTTAGATAAAGCAGGCTTCTTTCCAATTTTACAGTTGATTCTGAACTTGTAACTTTGTTTTCATAGGTTCAGCACATCGAGACAAACCCTGATGTGGATTCCAGACTCATTTTTTTCCAGGTATTTGTAACAGATCTTCACATTTAACAAAGGCAAATTAGCAGTCATTGGAAAAAAAATGAAGTTCTTAGTTCTTMATTTATGCTGTAAATATTAGAGTCCTTAATGYTTTCYCTCTGAAGCAAYRGGACAGATTCATTTGAAATAAGCCRTTAYCCAAGAGGCACCTTCTTGCTTGAATGCAGCCATGGCAGCTTATATGTGCTGAGGAGCTGTCCCTTTTTAGATGGAGAGTTGTGGAAATTACTTCCAAATCTGCAGGAAAAGGTGATGCCACTGACTATGACTCTATTACCACTTGTGATCTTACTGGCCATATACTTTAGCACTGCCTTTAACATTTCTGGTTTGGTTTGGGTTTTTTTTTTAATTATTGCTCTACTCTGAGTTAACTCAAAGTTTTGAAGGTTTTAACCTGTGCTAGAGGAGCTGTTGAATTATTGAACATCCTCCTTTTACATCACTGCCTTTACTATTCCTGCAGGTTGTGCTGCTTATGTTTGTATTTTGTTCTGCAGCTGCTGTACCTCTATCACCCCAGTTATTCCTAAACCCACAAGGGAAAACCTAAATGCTGGCAATTTTGCTTCCTTACATTTAATTTTTGTACTCTGGACTTCTTTCTCAATAAAAGCATGGCAGCTGACATAGGCAGCATTACCTGTTCCTGTTTTACTGAAATGTTCAGATAAAATGAAATGCCAGGGAAATATCAGCTTTGAGGAATGCAAGGAAAGACACAAGGAGGAAGTCTCATGCTATTCCCCAGTCTCTCAACACTAAATATGCTGTCTAAGTAGGTTGTCCTGAAAGTMATCCTGGAAAATCTAGGATAATTGTCATCCAGACCCAAATGAAAGCTGGTTGTGTTAGTTTCCACCTTACCTGTAAAATGAGATTTTGGCACTCTGTTTTATGTGGGTCAGGAGAAAAAGTACTTTGATCTGATGAGAGAAAAATTTTGAGGTAAAATTATATCAGAATAATGAATTACATTCTTGTCCAGTAAGTCCTGGCAGATTGTGTTGTTTACTCTTCCTTTTTGCTTCAGCAGCTTTTGCCAATTTACCTAGATTTTAACAAACTACTCAGCCCTCTAAGTACCTGGGAAAACTTTTTTATTCTTTCAGGCTAGGTCTTGTCTATTTACTTCAGGAATCTGAAGATCCTTATGATGCAAACCTCAGCTTTTCCTTAGGTGWTCAGGAGAAAGATTTCAATTTTCCAGAATTGTGGCTATTTTCTTTGTRCAGATGCATTGTGTTACCAAAACATAACCAACAATACACAAGGAGAGCAAACTGACCCAGAGTGTTGCTATCCTGTGTTTGTGTCAGTACATTTTTGAGGGACATCTAATGAAGATTTCCTGTTTTTCAGTTTGCTGAGTGGAAGAATTTCAACACTAAAGGATGAAACTGGTGCTGTGAGTAATGAACCTGCTRTAATTCATTAATTGAATGTTATGCTTTTGGTTAGGTTGTCTCCTAAAGCATAYTCACTGTGGTTGCTAATGGGAGTTACACTGCTGAGTCAGGCTAAACTTCCATGAAAATTAGTGACATCTCTGGCTTTCTTGGTTCTCATCTTTGTTTCAATAAATGAAACTGGAACAATGTGTGTATTTCTGTGCTCATTCTGCATCGTACAGGTAATGCAGAAACAGCAACTCTACTTTTCTTAAGCAGAGCAAATGCTAATTGCTGTATTGCAGGGAGGTGCAATTTTCATTAGATAGACATTGCATATGTAACTGAGTAATCTCACATGGAAATATAGTGCTTTTTTGCAAAAACATGTAGCAAAAGGGTTGTTTCAGTCTGTGGGTATGATAGTCTTAAATGGGAAACTAGTTATAGTCATATTGTTGAGTGACAGTGAGGCACACAAGTACTCTGCTAAAAGTATAGAGGTAGTTTTAGTGGTAATTTACTTCATGTTAAAAAGTCTAAACCTATCTTGAGATCTTACTAGATTTACTGCATATTGAACACATGCTCGGAAGTGGGAGTATCTGTCTTCTGTGAAGACTAGAACCTGAAGAATACATTTATTAAGCACCATCTATTTGCAGCAATTTTTGTATATATGTCCTTTAAGAATTAGTGGATCAAGAATAATAAGAAGAGAGAAGAGGCACAAAAACTTGGATTTTTGTTTGTCTGCTTACTACCTCATCTTCAACTCCACTTTCCTACACTCAGCATAAAAAAGCATTTCAGTTGATGGTTGCTCCATAATAGTACTCAAGTACGGAAATTTTTCTTTGCAGATATTTATTGATCGAGATCCAGCAGCATTTGCACCCATTTTAAATTTTCTTCGCACAAAGGAGTTAGACTTACGGTARGAAGTTYTAATTAYGTCAAGTGAAAATTAATTCAATYARTTAATTCAATTAATTCTCACTTTTGCAAGTGAGAAATACTACATTTTACTCATCTGGTTGGGTGCCTGGTATATGGCTCAGTTCCCTCATTGATATGGGCTGTGTCTAGAGTAAATATATATGGCATGGTGGAGGCAGAAGTGGTGGCATTCTATTTTGTTAATAGATTCTTGTAATTTAGACYACTTCTTGTAGTGTATTTCTTTATTGTTTCTGTATCTTTATTTTAATGAAAGTTAAGTCAAATTAAGATCACTTTGAAATTTCAGATATCAAYATGTTGAATGCAGTTTGTGGTAATTCTGTAACCTGTCAGGTAGCTTGATATTTAGATTGTGTAATATCCAGTTAAATACAAGTATTTATATTCAAGGTATTGACTCACTTTGTTCTTGTTGGTTTTTGGTTTTGTTTTCTTTTTAAATTTTATTTCTCTAGGGGAGTGAGTATTAATGTTCTCAGACATGAAGCTGAATTCTATGGAATCACACCTTTAGGTAACTTTTTTTTTTCTTAATGTGAGCTCATATTTATTATTGCAATAATGGTTCACTGACAAATCCTGGGCAGTTGTGACCCTGAAGATTTTCAAAGTAAAAATTTTAAAAATGGAAGGATATTTAAGATAATGTAATGTTTCCAAGGAAGTGAAAGCTGTGATYACATCTAGGTTTCCTCCTCAGTGAGAAGATTGCTACTATGTGAAGAACTGGAACGCTCATCTTGTGGCAGTGTCCTTTTCCATGGCTACCTACCTCCTCCAGGTAGTTTTGTATTCATGGTTTGATGTTGCTTGCAGTCACTWGCTGCTTTGGTATGTGGGGATGGTTGGCTGCGGTGGTTGCTCTGGCTGTCAGACTCTTCCAAGAAAGCCTTCCTATGGAAAGCTAAAAATAAATGCTTGAACTGAATATTGCTCTGATTAAAACCCAAGACTTTCATCTCCGTGCCGTGACAAGCAGCATGTTTGGAGTACTGGGCAGAGGGTGTGCCATGTTAGTACTAAGCAAACTGTGTTTGGTTGCAGGCTGGAACAGAGGTTCTTCAAGAGCCTTTCAGTTTAATGTCACCAGAATGAGGTGCCACCTTCTTTCAGAATGTACAGTCACCTTGGGTGTCCTGCTGCCTAGGTGACARATCACCACTAATCAGCTTTTATTATCCATATGAGTACCTGTTAGACTTTTAAATTCTCTGTGGAGGTGAACACAGTTCATGTGTTAACCTGAAGTCTAAAGGCTATCTAGCCAATTATTGACAAGTTTTCTGAAGATAATTCCTTAAATCGTGAATGTCGACAGGCAAAAGTATTTTCTGTTTCAGTGTTACAGTATTTCCTATTTCTTATAGAAGATAAATTAAATGTTTCATTAAAAACTAGTTACAGTTTTACAGTTTTTGCAGCAACTGTTAATCTGGTATTTTGAAAGTCAGCTAATATCTTGCTGAAGTATAAGGAGGATGACAATTTTTTTTTATTATTTTTTTTTAAATAGGCATTCCCAGCCGCAAAATAAATAATACTACTGGGCCACTGACTGACATCAGAATGGGYCAGAATGAGAGTGAGATGCATGGAGTTGGTGTCCAGCCTACGCTTGCTGGTACAGGGGAAGGTACAGTCCGACTAGGTGAGGAGTGCCAGTTTTAAAACCAAAGCAAATTGCAAAGATGATGGTCTCTGGGAAGTAAGAACTGTGTGGCTGTATCTGGTTTAAATCTACTGAACTGTGTTTGCCTGGTTAAAATTGCTGAATACTTTGTTAAACACTACTCCCTATACATATTGAAGGCTCACTGCTGCACAATCCAAAAGTGAGGCTTGAGAGAAAGGCAAGTCAAAGTTCTTCATGCAGTCTTAGCTAAAGCCATTATGAAAACCAGAGAAGCCACCGTCTCTTTGGCCTTTGTTCAGAGCCTAATTCCTGCTCTTCCACCTCTTTCTTGCTCCTGATGCCTCACTTGCCCTGCCAGAGTCAAATTTTTAGAATAAAGGTAGTCTTCACAGAAAAATTTTGAKATAGACCTGAATTTCTGTCATTTTCCAGCTTTTGACTTTGCAAGCAAAATGATGCTGTTAGAACTGTTATATTTCTGTTAAAATCCTATAAATTGTAGCAGCATTGGGAAAATGTAGAGTATGTTTAAGGTGATTTCTAGGTAATATAAAAATAAAGTTACTAATTGCTGAGTCTTCTTAGTGAGCTGCTGTAGGTTTGGARCAAGKCAKTGCTRGGGAAAWCGAGGTAGAAGGTGCAGTCTTCAGGCATTAGTTCTACAGCATGTCAAGGCTGTGAGAAGCAATACTGTGAACTAGAATCTTGCTGAAAATGTTTCTTGAGAAACTTCATTATCAGTTTCTGTTGTACATYCTAGCAGAGAGCTCTCTCCTATTATAGAATTGTTTGTTCATCTAAGACTCATCACTTGCCTGACATCAGCTTTGGTTTTCTTTAGGATTTCCTGTGGACCCACGGAAAGTCCTAATAGTAGCTGGCCACCACAAYTGGATAGTAGCTGCCTATGCCCATTTTGCTGTTTGCTACAGGTATGAATATAGTTGCTTGGAGGGTTACAGAAACCTAAAAGAAAATTATAATCATTGGCTAAGAGCAAAGCAAAAAGTTTACTTTGAAGTAGATAGATGCATTCAGTCTGATCATATAAATATGAGTTGCTGTTTTTTTTGGTGAAAATAAACTGTTTGATAGGAACTGACATTTTGCTGCTTTGATGCCAGTTCTTGATGCTGTTGAAAAAGTAGCAAATCGACTCCAATACAACTGCTTCAAAAGCCWGTTTTAAAGCATTGAAATGAAAAATTCATTTGAAATTTTGTCCTGCTGGGGATTTAAAAACAGTCTGTKAAACAGACTGTCAAGGAAAAAAAACAGTCTGTCAAGGAAATTGAAACAGTTAATGAATTTTTGCTGCATAGTTTTGCTACCTTGTCTTAAACATCAGGATTTTTTGCTGAGCAGAACAGTTAAACACTTGCTACTTCTCTTGTGTGGCTGAAAAGTGTTTTCAAAGTCTTGAAAACAAACTGGCTATTTTTAAAAATCAGCTGAAGATAAGCAATATCTCCATATTACAGAAGCTGTTTGTAGTTCACATCTTGTAGTCTTCATTTAATTGGTGGTTGTCTTTTCGATGGAAAGTTTTAACAAGAGCTGTTGTCCAGACCAGTCTGACATGGCTGTCATGCTGTGGTTCAGAAACAGAAGGGAGAAGAGTGTAATGTGAGCAGCTTCCTTCTGCTTACTGCCAAGCTAAAGCCATAGTTTGCTGCCTTATTCACTCTCTAGAATACTAACTCAGTTGCTTAAACTTTGTAACTTAAACCACATTCACATCTGACTTGCTTTCACCACTGCGATTTTTTGGCTTTAATTTTATTAAATGGGGCTTCTCTTTCTCTGCTTAATGTTTTTGTTTTCAATTATACTTCATATGGCCTGACAGACAAAGAGGAAATGATTTGCAATGGTTTTGTGCTAGCTGTCCCCTTCTTATCTCTGGTTTATCTCTGATTTTATCTGTCTTCCTTGGTTGCTAGCTCACTTTTAAGTGAAAGATCCTGCCTTTTTCCTACTTGGTAACTACTTAATGAGACTTGTTGCCATTGAAATTAAGTTATTAGTGATGCTTTTGATGACCCCTGTCAGACTTGAATGGCTGCTAAGAGAGGGTGCAGGTCAACATGCCAATTTAAAGTGCTGCTTTTCTTCACAGAGACTCACAGGTAGCAGTCTTGGTTGTTTGTCTTTTTTTATTCCAAAACCTGAAGGAGCTCTAGGAATACAGTGGTGGAATTTTCCCTCCTCCATTCTGCTACAGCAAAGTACAATGCATCTTAAAGATAATATTTTTTTTGCTTTTGAAGTATGACAAAAGTTTTTAAAATTTGATTGTAAAGTTTGCAAGAATGTCTTGGTTGCATTCCAAGTCTTGCTATTGTGYTCTTAAATTTCTTCACTACAGCTTCTGCATGTTGTATGGGTAGAGCATAGTGATCTGCGGTGCTTCAGATCCAGGAAGAATGCAATGCTGAGGTGAAATAATGGCAACAATGCTAAAAATTGCTTTTAATTTTAACATTTCTATAATTTGACTGCAGAGATCTAGTCTGCTTCAGCTCCATTGCAAAGTATCTAAATTATTGCCTGAAGTCAGATAAATTCTACTGACACCATGTGAGTCTTTAAAATGCACAGGGAAATTATTGTCTAAAAACAAAGTTAGTACTCTGCTTACAGTATACTGTAAACAGAAAATGTGGCTGGAAAGCAGAGGTTTATGCTACAGCATAACTGGGTTTCTTGCATAATATATGAGGAGATTATTTAATAGAGTTTTCTTCTTAAGTCTTATACAGAACCTCATTATCTAGTGTTTTTCTAGCCCAAACTTTTGGCTTCATCTTACAAATTCTATATCAGATGTGCCTATATGAAGAAAAAGTCCAACAGAGGATTCCAGTAGCTACAAAGCACTGAAATATTATGCAGTATCAGACTTCAAAATGGGGGAAAAAATGCAGCTCTTGAGGACTGTAGTTCTTAACTGGAGTTTGAAGTTCTGTGGTTTGGAGTATGAGAATCATCCACATTGGTTCAGGATTAGACTGGCCTGTCTGCTCCTGAGTCTCTGACATCTGTCCCCKGTTGTCCCCTTTGCCYTTCCAGAATCAAAGAGTCATCTGGGTGGCAGCAGGTGTTCACGAGTCCTTACCTGGACTGGACCATTGAGCGAGTGGCTCTCAATGCCAAGGTGGTTGGTGGCCCTCATGGGGACAAGGACAAGATGGTTGCAGTTGCCTCGGAGAGCAGCATTATCTTGTGGAGCATTCAAGACGGTGGTAGTGGCAGTGAAATYGGTAACTATAATTGCATGTTTTTTCTTTTGTGTGTGTGTTTAACCAGAAAAAAGCCTGAGACCTTGTTCTGAGGTATGTGTGATTTGTAGTGTTCAGTATCCACTTTCACAAATGGATAAAACAAGCTGTAGTACAGCAACCTGTTGAAATGTATTAGCTTTCTTCAGTTTCTGACCAGGAATCCTGTCTCAAAATCAAAGAGATGGAGAATAAAAGAGCAGTCTGCTTGCTGAAGAGACAGTAACCAATACTTACTGTTCAGTTTGAGGTTTTTGTGTAAAGTTTCAAATTAACAGTTAAAATTTTCTCTATTGCAATTTCTGAATTGCATTTGAATCTAAGCTATAATACAAAGGAACTAAGTTTCTGAGGTGGGAAAATACAGATACGAGGAGAYTCTGCTCTTTCATTTGTGTTATTAAATCCATATTTTTACATAGAGATGATGAAAATACCTCAGTTCTTGTCAAATATGGTCCATAAATGGAGTTTGAAAGATGAAAATTTCTTGTGTTTATAATGTGGGTGTGAGGGTAAGAAAAAAGGCCACACTATTCCTTTATGCATACAGAAATTACTGCTTGAACACCTTGGCACTGAAGGACACCCAATTAGTAATCTTTACAAACAGCAAGAAAGCATTTCCAGAAGTAAATATTCCTTGGTAYTGATCTGATGGCTTGTCTGAGTCATTGCTCTTCTAATATAGGGCAAATTTGGGAGGCACTGAAGGGAACGGTATTTGGAACTTCCTCCAGCCTAATCCCTGGTGTTTGAATAACCACTGCTATGCCAACAATGTCTGTTTCCACTGGCAGTGGATACTGCTAACAAAGTATGACAGCAGTCTGGTAATGTGAGCACTTTTCTCTCAAACTTAATGCTGAGCTAATTTGTTGTTAGATGTATCTCCACACTTGAAGCCACGAGAATTAATCTGGTTATTAATTAAAGTAGAAATTACCAAATTCAAGTTTTGACCCATTTGCCTTTGAAGAAGAGCTTACTTGACATATTCTYGGGCAGTTTCTAGCTATGTTAATGGCTGTTGCTTTTTTTCCTTGCATGATGAGTGGAAATACTTAAGTCATATTTGAAGATGGGGAAAGACAAAAGTCTTGTATGAGATAATTCAGCTGTGTACTGCTCTTTTACTTGTGACTCACAGAGTYCTTACATATAATCATGGTCAGCAAAACGGAAAAGGAGATTCCTTTGTATAAAAAAAAAATCTAAAAGGTATGCCTAACAGTTGAATATGAAATTATTAAACACAGGGAGTAATTATTGTACCTGAGAAGCCTTTTCTTCTCTTATGCTCCCTTTGACTGAATCTTAAGGACAGTGAAGAGTTGGTGTGACAGCTGTGCTCCTGTAACAAGCATTGCTTTGAGCACTGTGCCATTACTTTCCTTCTGCATTTTCTGGTTTCAATTAGCTGCTTGTTACCTTGGGATTTGCAGTAAGTTATGAGAAGTATCTTGAATTTTTTAAAATCAAGTGAAAAGAGACACAAAAAATCCAAAAGTAGACTTTTTATTTAAAATAAAAACTCTAAAATATGCCAGTATCTTAAGGTTCTGATAACTTAGATTTTGACTKAAAATGGCAACAAAACTGAAGTAAGACCTTTTGCTAAACAGGCTGTACTGCATCAAAGTGACACTGAGAAACAGAATAATTGCCACTTGGGGCAGGAGGAGGGGCGAGGCAGACACAAAGTGCCTACAGGATGAAATTCCCACTCAGACTGACCTTGACCAAAATGTACTGCTTTTCTTTTGGATAATGCTGATTGTGATAATACATGGTTTTGAAAAATGCTTGTGTTTAACAGTAATAACTTGAATGTAACSGTTTTGTTTCCTTGTGGAGACAAATGCTTGCAGTGCTGCTTTGTGATAGAGATACAGTACGCTGCTGTCATCTTGTGAAAGAAACTGCTTGTTCCAAACAGTTGCTGGAGCCTGGCGACACCATCCCCAGCAAATTGTGTGGGCTGGCATCTTTGTGATGGAGCTCTCCCAGAGCGCTTTCTTCCCTTTCAATATTACTTACATAAGACACTGCTGCYGGGCTGCTGCTGTAAGCAGTATTTTACTGAGAGGGACCCTTAGGACAAGAGCCTGTCATTACATATAGCGTTGTCTCCCCTGTGGACAAGTCTCAAGATTGTTGAGCCTAAGCAGGACTGACACTTCAAATTCCTCCAGACCATTCGAGCTGTCTTCCTTGATTTCCTTGAACCTCATCCTTCTCTGGAGTAATCAATTCTAGTTGTTTCTGTGGATTTTTTATTACTGCCTTTTTTATGTGCCCTGTACTGCTGAATCTTATCTGCATTGAATGATTGTACTCTGCCCTGGAAAACAGTTTAACACCATAATTAAAACAGGTTCTTGAGATTCCTTCTTGGGTGTTACAGAGGGCTGATTCTCTTGTAGGAACGACACTCTGTTCATTTGAATTTATCCAAAACAATGTTGGAGAATTTTCCAGCTATTGGCTACCCTTGTTTTTGCAGCATCTATCTGCTGCAGTTAAGGTATAGTAGTGAGAAKTAATATAAATATGTAGTTAGCAGTATGGAATAGGAAATTTATGAGTGAAGCTTGACACTTTAATGTTGTAATGTATCCCTGGTACTTTTGCACTTACCAGGCAGAAAAACATAGCCTAGAATTATTTGCAAACTAAGTAAACTTGCAAACACTGCCAGTTTGCTGGACTTCATAGCTGGCAAACTTACAAATTAGCTCAGACCTTTTGAGTTTGCTGTAACTTTTAAATACATGGACAATAAGTAGCGCAGAATGTAGTATGCTATCCAGGTTTGCAGTTCAGTTAAAATTATTCATGTTGGATCTATGATAACACTTGGAAACTCTAAAGAAAGGATCGATTTTGTGGAAGGCCTCAGATGTTAAGGTCAACTATAACCACAGCCATTGATGCCTGTCAGGCTCTGCACTTTTTGATTTTTATTAAGTGAAATGTTGTTGATGACACATTTCCCTTACTTAGAAGGTTGACTTCCAAATTAGAATAGTATGTGATGATTGGTGAAATTGCTTCCCTAGATAGCTTCAAGTTTTAATAGCTGGTTAGCCTGTATTCTCTGCTCATGGACTACAACTAAACTAAAAGATCTGAAGATGGAAAGAGAAAGAAAGAAAGWAATAGGTTTCTGCAGGTTGCTTATTTTTCCGTGTTCAGGTATTTCTGCTAAAAGAGAAATCTGAATGTATTCAAGTAGGGTCCCATTTGAATTGTTTTCCCAAGAAAAAGGCTGAAGCCCTGTAGCCATATTTAGTTCCTCAAATACATTTTCAAAATATTTTGCTTGCCCAGACTTCAAAAAAAAAAAAAAAACAAAAGGCATCAAGAACTTGTAATACTTTATAAGGTAGTTGCAAACTAGTATGGTATAAATTTGCAAAACCCATGGAACATTAAGAAGCATTACTGCTTCTTAATGTCACAGCTAAAAAAAGAATCAAACAACAAAAAAACTAACAAAACTTCCTRTTTGAGGTAATATGATTTTTTAAATTTAGTTTAAAGCCTTTTGAGTACTTGATAGCTGTAAAAGAAGTTTGTATATTTCATAAAGGCTGTTCTAGCTTCTCTTGCCTCCTTTCTCCTTTCCAAATGATGATGGTATTAGTGGAGATGACATCACACTTCCATTTAATGGAACCCAGTCAGCTGCATGAATGGTACCTCACCTAGCATGCTGCAAACCCAGTTTTGGCTTTCTGTATGTGCTAGTCAAATAAATGTGATAAGATCACAACTGAGAGAATCTGCTGTTACTGTGTTTTTCCCTTTATTTTAGATGAGCTTCACAGCCTCTTCATTTTTTGTAGGAGTGTTCAGTCTTGGAGTCCCTGTAGATGCTCTCTTCTTCATTGGCAACCAGTTGGTGGCTACAAGCCACACAGGGAAAGTGGGAGTGTGGAACGCTGTGACTCAGCATTGGCAGGTGTGTTCAATTTTCCACATCACTTTTTACAAGTTGGTCTTTTTAGTGTCAGAAGAATAAAATAATCTAAAAGCATATTGAAAATGCTCATCTAAGGGTTTTCAGCCCTGACTTTTGTTATAGAATTTATCACCTGGATATTGTGCCTGTGAGCAGAATGTTGACTTGTTTCTGTTATACCAAGCATGCTTTTTAGGTTTTCAAATGAAGGATGTGGTGTGATTTGGGGTAATAAATGTCAAGTGCCAACATATTTAAACTTTGTTTTGGATTAGTTACTTGGTAAAAGAGCTCTTTTTTTTTAGTAAAAAACCCAAAACAATTCACAAATGTTTTTCTGTAGGTCTTCATCTCCCTTTAGAACACATTCTTCTTGAAGAACTGCATAAAGATGTAAAGTGRCAGGGTTGATTGTAAAATTCCTAATGAGAATATCTGATATTTAAGTGACTGATTTCCCTGTGTTGCCCATAGCTCTGAACTTAGGATGTAATCATACTTGCTTCAGTGAGAGWGGTTTTATAGAACAGAGTGCTGATGCCCCATTTCAGAGCAAGGAGGCTTAGTTTATGCAAATCTATTCTTCCTTACATGGTGATCTCTGTATTTGATGTATTACACCCAGAAGATGTAATTCTGATCTTTGCATCTGATTGGTTCTTGCATCTTCTTCCCTTGTTGGAGATTTGAGTAGACTGCTGAGGTTGTTTCTCTAGCACTTACTCTTCTGGCAGTGTTTCAGTTGTGTGCTACAGGAGGAGGAGGGTGTGGGTGCTAGATACATCAGTAATGAAATTCTTAGCAAAGAAGAGCTAAAAGGAAGCAGAATATTAAGTATTCCAGWGTAAGAGGTAACACAGAGCAGTAGAGTGTGACAGAAAACCACACTCTGCAAAGTGAGGATTCTCACTTRGCCATGCTGTACCAGTGGCTGTTGTACAGGGTTGCCCTATTCTCTAATGAAAGTTCACATCTTGGCTGATGGCAGCTGCTCAATCACCTCTGGTGTTCCTATCTGCACAGAAGCAAGATACTTTTACAGTATGTCTTAGGGGCTTACAGACCATTCTTAAGTTAGGAAGGGGTACTGGTTTAGAGTCTGAGCTCTTTGGGATGTGGGAAAGTTTCTTTGGTTGGTTTGCTTTGCTCTACAATGGATTCAAGTTKTGCAAATGATTTTTCAAGTCTCTGTAGCAATTGGAAGGATGCTGCTGGTCAGAGAGAAATGAGAACTTAGGCTGAAACGTCCATGAATTAGTATTCAATGTCCATTAAGTGAACTGGCTGAAACAGAGAGTGCAGGGCAAATACCATGACACTGTGCATGTTTGAGTGCTCTGGATGAAAAGGCTTTTGGTTTTTCCTTCCTCAAGACTCAAGCGAAAAAGAATTGTTTGAAATAGATCTTACGTAGGATAAGCTAAACCTTTTCTTTGCTTGAGATATCTGTCCTGCTTGGAGGAATAAGCACATCTTTTAATCCTAGAGGGCAAAGAAAGTGCACTTGTAATCCCTCACCTTAAGTTGTAGACCAGTAAATAAAATACTGCAGGGCTGCCTTCCAGTTTTCTTGGTGTGGTTGTGTATTGGAAGTGAGAAATAAAAAATGGTAATGGAACAAGAATTTTTATCCCTCATTATATATCTGCTAGGCAAAGAATTTCGTAGTTTGGCAGTGGGATACAAAACTGGGGATCAAAGAAGGTGTAGAGAGGCAACATTTTGTTCCTGAGTCCAGCAACCTCTTAAGGGCATGTCAAAATTGAAGAAGGGAGAGGACAGAAAGGATGAAAAGTGGAAAAAAATCCACTTTTGAATACATGGTTTAGCTGCAAGTCTCTAAGCTCTGTTTCTTCACTCAAAGAAGGATCTTCCAGAGCAATTGGGCTAATTTGTCTGCATGTGTCTGCTTAGCTCCAGGACTTCAGATCTAGTTGGCAGAGGAATATGTAGCACTTCAGGAATTCTACTATACATGCAAGTGTGTGCACAAGGGCTTCAGTCCAGTACCAAACTCAAGTTATGTTCAGCAAAATATACCAAARATGTCTGAAAACTGAGGAAGTAGAAACCTAAATTCTTGATTTGATTATTTTTTCCTTTCTATTTGCACTAGGTTCAGGATGTTGTTCCTATCACAAGCTATGATACTGCTGGGTCTTTTTTGCTGCTGGGCTGTAACAATGGCTCCATCTACTATATAGGTAAGACATGGGAGCAGGCTGGAAGAAAAAAGGGGGTGGTACTGAGCAGTTTTTTTCTTACATTCTTTAGTTGATTTAAGTTGCATCAGAACAACTCTGTCTAATGAAAGTAATAAATATCTCTTCCCCACAGACATGCAGAAATTCCCACTGCGAATGAAAGACAATGATCTTCTTGTGACAGAATTGTACCATGATCCCTCCAACGATGCTATAACAGCTCTCAGTGTCTACCTCACACCTAAAACAAGTCAGTATTCTATCACTGTCTGTTCACTGAGAGTCTGTTAGAAATGAGCTTTTCTGTTTTCTAAATGGACTTTTTTATTGCTGCATAGCAGGGTTAAAGCACACAAGCTCGCCCTTGGCAAAAACAAAGAATTTTTCTTCATTTAATCATCTTCAAATGAATGATGAACACTAGGCATAGCTGTTTTCCCTTACACTTGTAATTTGGATAAATAGGTGCATGTACTTACATGTATGTATATATTAATGCTTGTGCATAACATATTTTGGCTGTTTTTAAGCCTTTTGCACAAGACAGGCACTTAGATTGTGAATTGTATTCACTGAAATAGTTTATGCTGTACTGGGTAAGGGCGAGACACAACCTTGTAACCAATATGCTAAGAAACATTTCCACATGCTTCTGGATGATGCTTTTGTAATCATGGTGCAGCTGTCTCTTAAATTAAAAGAGAAACAATAGCAACAACAAAACCCCAAAGCAAAGTAAAACTCAAAAAAACCTAGAGTGGGAGAAAGTGGTTACTTACATAATAATATTGATATCACAGTGACTTTTTAAACTGTAGTTCTTCCTGTTTTGCTTTGCTTTCCCATTTGCTTCTGAGACAGAAAAATAAATGTTACCTGGCACATATAGACCGTATCACTGTGAGGGGTGCCAAAATATCTGATCCTATGCCTTTATCTATTTATTCTTTCAGTTTCAGGAGGGAGGAGAGAATGGGAAAGAAGGTTGTTGTTAAGACAGCATTGAAACATGTAGTATTGAATTGAAAAAACMTGGGGTTATTTTAGTGGCAAAATGCCCTTCCTGTTCATGGGAAAATAATGAATAAACAGTGTTTAAAAAACATAGCTGTGGAAGCTTGGAATTACGGTGTTCTGCTGTCTCCTTTCCTGCCCCCAGTAAGCCAAGCTTTCATTCCTGGGGGAACAACCGTGTTCTTGCTTGTTTTAGGTGTAAGTGGCAATTGGATTGAGATTGCATATGGCACCAGCTCTGGAGCAGTGAGGGTGATTGTACAGCACCCTGAGACGGTTGGGTCTGGCCCTCAGCTCTTTCAGACCTTCACGGTTCATCGAAGCCCTGTCACCAAGATCATGCTCTCAGAGAAGCACCTCGTGTCAGGTAATGTGTGCACAGATGTGTACTGGTGGTTCTCCCCTCCTCCTGAGCAGTGCAGTATTTGTATGCAATGCTCTACAACTTGCATTGTTCCCTCATGTAATAGAAATGAGCTGGACAGATCTGGGGGYAGCGGAAGGGCTGGATTTGCTTGGATCTTTTCTCTTAAAGTAAGCATTCTTCAAAGCCCTTAGCAGTTGAAAGGCCCAAGTTTTATTTTGCCAGACACTGGAACAACTCACTCTTTCATTTGTGTCTTATTCCAAGGTTGCCATTTGTGGAAATAAAAGGGTTTGTAAGCAAATGTATCTCTGTCAAGTTTTATTGTTGTGCACAGGTCCTTCAGGACTTGTCTTCTTTTAACAGCCTTTCAGGAGCTTTCTGGGCTGCAGCAAAATGTGTACCATCTCCTCTTGGGCCTTAGAAAAAGCCTTCCTGGGACTTCAAAGGGCTGTGTTTCTTTTCTCAGCAGTTCCCCAGTGTTTGTTGTGCTATTCTGCTTGTCCTATCATATGCTCAGGAACGTGTCTTACTTGCAGGGAATATGCAGTCACTCCTTCCTCTGTAAGAATCTATTTCACCCAGAATCCAGCAGCCAGAACATGGCAGAGAACTGATTTACTTCTTGCTGCTTGCTATCCCATTATTTTTAAAAAAGCAACAGGAACATGGTATCCAATTATACTGCAAACAAACAGCCCAGAGGTCGTCTCTTGCCCTGCAAGTTGCGGCTAAACCCTCAGAACCAGGACATGGCACATCTGTATCTACAAAACTGAGTTAATTGATGAATGAAATGGAGTAGGACCGTGGTGTGAGGAGGGTTCTGATTCCAGGCTGCTCTCATGACATCTTGTCCAAGAACCTCCACACAGGGCACTGAAGAGGGCTGTAGCTACTGGTGGTAAACCAGACCTTCATTTTGTGTTGCACTTYTCTCAGTTTCTTCAGTTTCTGAGGGAAGATACAAAACTAACAGAAAACASGGTATCAGCAAGGATTTGTAGGCTGTTAGAAAATTGTCTGGAGATGCTGTGTGACCTCACATTGACTAAATTCTTGATCGTGCAGTGTTGAAAAATTATCACATAGATAATCACTAGGAAAGCTTATCTAAATGTTTTGTCATCCCTTCTAAATGCACACCTTTTCCTTTCTAGTTTGTGCTGATAACAACCATGTGCGGACATGGACTGTGACTCGGTTCCGGGGCATGATTTCGACTCAGCCAGGCTCAACACCTCTTGCATCATTCAAAATCTTATCCCTGGAAGAAGCAGAGAGTCATGGCAGTTACTGTTCTGGAAATGACATTGGTAGGATATCTCTTGGTTGGGTTGTGCCTATACATGCACTAGTCTCATAACGGTTTAACAGACCTTCAGCCTTGTACCATGCAAGTTGATGGGTGTAAGCTCATACATACTGCTCTCCCCTTGAAATGAGGGCAAGGATCTGTGAGATTCACCTGGAATTATTATTTAGGCTGTRGAGAGTGAGTACACTTAAAGGACTTACTCTGAATGAGGGAAAAAGGGACAAAAACTTTGGAACACACCTCTTCCTTGAGCAAACTGATGCAGCATTTCAATTTTGGTTTAATTAGAGAATGAGAGAAAGCACAGAAAACTATTAAGCAAATGAGCATAGCAAACATCTGGTCTATTGCAAATTCCAGTTCACTGTTCAGTTTGCGTTAAACAAAGCATGAAAAAATTCTGAAATTACTTTGAAGTTGTGACAAAGTTCACTGAAGCCTTGCAACTGCAGAGGCAAATGGTGMTAGCACACTGCTGTAGCAAGATACTGAAGGAATGTGGGTTGGTAAATATGGGAAGACAGTAGTTTAATTCCTTGGTGGTCTGGGGCTTGTGAATGAACCTTTGATGAATAGGATGCCCTGTGAACACAGGCTGGGGTCAGTACTATGGCAAGAAATCTGATTAAGCCTTTAGACATCTAGAGGCTGCAAARTAACAAAAGCACTTACTGTTATTATAGAGACCTAATGTAGGGTTTGTGCTGACACAGCAATTCCTCCAGGAACACACAGCAAACTTAAGAATGTGTGTCCCTTAGAACAGCAAAAACTGATTTGCATCTCTAGAGACTGCTAACCATTATTGCTTGTTCTAGCAACTGGTCATCTTTGGCTCCCTGCTCTGGATACTTTAAAATWGCAGTGGTCACACTCATATGAGTCTGGATCTTCAAAACTGTACTGGGAAGAGGGCGAAGGTATTCAAATAAACAAGCTATCTTTCTTTTTCTCTTCTAGGACCCTTTGGTGAACGTGATGATCAACAGGTGTTTATCCAAAAAGTTGTTCCCATTACAAATAAGCTGTTTGTAAGGCTGTCTTCAACTGGGAAAAGGTACATTCATGTTGAGGGTTTTAAGGGGGAAAGGAGCAGGACTAGGACTGTTCAGGTGGTGATGTCTCCCTCCTCCCTGCTGAGTCCATGCAGTTGAACATAACAGGCCTCTACTGTGCTTGACAGCTCTGCCTGAACTCTTGTTTGTGTGCTAGTAACGGAACTGTTACTTACTTAACAATTATTATAACTTCAAAGCCAAAAGRCTTTTTGAAAAGTGTGATATCCGAGACTCACCTCATGATGGCTCACCCTGGTGAGCTCACAAAGCAAACATTTCTGTGCCTCTATAGATTCAACCATGGTCCCATGCTAACATTAAATTTCAAAACTAATGCTGAAGTTGCTGGTGGCAGGGATGATGCTGCTCACAAAAAGGTTTCTCTCTTCCTTTGCACTTGGCTTGGAAGATATTAAAACCTTTAAAATGGAGGTACTGTTTTCTAGATCATCTATTCAATTATTTTCTTAGGCTTGATATAATATTCCACAACATTGCTGTCAACATAGTAAAAAAAGTTACCAAATCCACAGCTGCTTTTCTTCCTGTTAGGCTAGGAAGATGACAAGAGCTCAGAAAAAACAATACAACTCAGTTTTATGCTTTTGTTTTACATCTTTTGCCCAATATCTTTGAATCTGGGTGAAAACATTAATGCCTCAACACTATGGCTGATTTTGGCACTGCTTGGGTAAAAAGATCCCTACAAAGGGCCAGTAAAACAAACTACCCAGAGCATGAACAGCTTAGTTTTGGGGGTCCTTTGCTTTTGACTTCCCATGCAATGGAGATGCCATGACAAATGAAAGTGCARTTGTCTTATGACAGAAGTTATCTATAAACATAACATTGTATGTATCATGTTTGGGGATTTTTGCATATCTTTTATGTGGTTTAATGTGCTGTTTCTGCAGGTTAGTTTCCTAGAATGTCTACAAGGGTCTGTTTTCTGTCATTGTGAGAGCCTTTGCTTTCTAATCATTGCAAATAGAAAATGGACATAGAGCATGCGGGGGTTGCCTAATAAACCAGCAGTAAGAGTGCAGATGGACTGGGGGTGGGAAGGGATTGTCTGAAGCTGAGCAGTGTGTTAGGCATGCAGGGGAAGCAATTCCATCTGGAGAAAAGGTCTTTTTCTGATTGCAAGTTTGGTGTCTTCTCAGAAAACTGAACCAGTATGGACTTCACTGGCCAAACTCTGCCAGGTGCAATTGTTCTGGTAATTTGGGGTTTCTCTTGTTGTAGGATCTGTGAGATCCAGGCAGTTGACTGCACTACCATCTCRTCATTTACGGTGCGAGAATGTGAAGGATCCAGCAGGATGGGCTCCCGGCCACGCCGCTACCTCTTCACTGGACATTCCAATGGCAGCATCCAGATGTGGGACCTGACCACAGCTATGGACATGGTTAATAAGAGTGAAGACAAAGGTGAGTTGTGTTGTGCCAGGACTATGGTGTGGTTCTTTCTTGTGTCCTCATATGTGCCTGACTGCAGTAAATGGACCTGCCCTCTAAGAGCTCTCTCTTGCAGATGTTGGTGGCCCCACAGAGGAAGAGCTRCTCAAGCTGCTTGACCAGTGTGACTTGAGTACATCTCGTTGTGCCACACCCAACATCAGTCCTGCCACCTCAGTTGTTCAGCCAAACCGGCTTCGGGAATCTAATTCCAGGTAAGTTGCCAAGAGTAGCACTGCTGCAGACACTGAAAGTTATACTTTTCAGGTAGGCAAAGTGGGGTTTGGTGACTTGAAGGCTGCAGCTGAATTCATGCCCTAAATGGCTTGAACTACACACACATATTCCTTGATTTCTATTGGTTTGTACGAGTGCAGATTGAAATTTGGCCTCTGAGAATGTGAAGTGATCTGGAAGCCTTTGTTGGTGGCTGTGATGAGTGTATTGCTGTTGTGGGAATTGCAGTGGTAGGTGGGAGCAGAGGTGTGCTGAAGAACTGGCTGCTATTCTCAGCCTAATGTCTGSTCTTCTTCTGTTTCCTGAAGCCTCCAATTGCAGCACCATGAAACAATCCACGAAACTGCCACGTATGGTTCTGTGMGGCCATACCGAGAAAGCCCCTTGTTGGCAAGAGCGAGGCGGACAGAGAGCTTTCACAGTTACCGGGACTTCCAGGCTTCTAACTTACCCAGCAAGAGCCCAACAGAAAAGGCAGCTGCTGCAAATGGGAGTTCAAGCCACACAGAGGCCAGGAAGGCAACAGCTGAGGGCAGTGCAGCTGAGAGGAAGGCAGTCCCATCAACAGCATTGGAAGTGCGAGGCACAGGCGTGACAGATGCAGGTGGGTGTTGCAGTACAGAGGTTCACCGCCTGCCAGAGAATTCTCTGGACCTCAAAAGAAGAGGACCAGAAGAAGAGAATGAAACCAAAGCAGAAAGCARAAAGAAAATGGGATTTGAAGGAGCTGGTTTCCTGGGAAGGAAGAAAGTGCCTCTCCTGGCCTCTGCACCAGTCCTTGCTGAAGGTGGGCCTGAATTATCTGGTGCAGCTTCTCCATCACCTACAAAGACAGCTGCTTCACCACGACACCGCAAGAACGACTCATCCTGCCAAGACTACGGCTTATGAAAATGTGTCTGGTGGCAAAAACAAGGTGCAGGTACCCTCTGGCTGGTAGCAGGCATAATGTTACATATTGTGGGTTGTTTCTTGAATCGGAGTTTGTTCTGATACCAGAATAAAACTTGTAAGGTTATGAGAAAGTACCTAGCTGCTGCCAAAGCTTTGAAGGGTTGTCCACATCAATGTGTGGCTTTATGTAATGCTCCAAAATGTAGTACGGTACTTGGTCCCAAATATTGTTGTGCATTCTTGCGTAAATGTGGTCAGGCATGTGRTATGTTGTGATTATTTTTGTTTTGGGGTAAGGGATGGTGCTAAAGGAAAATTTGGCTGCTGAGCAGAGGATGCCCTTTAGATGCAGCCACACGTTGCTCCACAGAGCTGCTCCTCTTTTGGGTGGATTTTGCCTAAYTCACAGAGCTGCCTCTGTAGTCTTGTTTTATGAATGGGATCCTTGCTCTGTATGCTGCTGTCTGATATCTAAAATGTTTTGTGCAGGTTAAGGAGGACGCTATTCAAAATAGCATATTACTTTGCCTCTTAGTCCAAATAAATTGCCAGAGGAGTGTTGCTTGTACTTTCTGAAAATGTGTGGTATCAAATGATGGATTTTGCTGATTGTGACTGAGAGAATGCATAAAAATATGCTTGGCAGAATACACAGAACTGGCAGTCTCTTGAGGGCTTCGTTGTCACTTTCTCTGGAAGAAGGACAGAGATGAATATGGGAGTAGGTTTACTGTCATGGTGTAATAATTCTCAATTACAAGTGCCTTGACATGGTATTTCATACCTGTGTCGCACTGGCTGCTTGCTGTTTGCACCTAGTTTACTGTGGATGATGAACAAGTTTTATTGCCTGTGGATTAGTAATACATTACATAAGCAGAAGGGAAGGATGTGACAGCAAGTGAAAAAGAGGAGTTCAGCATTTATTAATGACTTGTTTTGTTGGGTTTTTTAACTTGAGCCGAGAGGGTGGGGAAGAGGGAGTGAGAGAACATAAAGGCTAGAACAACTTCATAAGAATTCCTTCAGTGCTGTTTATTCACCTGTGCATGAACACAATTATGCATGGAGCTCCATCAGGCCAGGAGAAAACATGGATATCCTGCCACGCAGGTCCCTTTTAGCCACATGCTGTTTTTTGGACATGTAAAAGACTTTTCCTTACCGAACATGCTGGCCCCTCCCTCCCTCCCCCACCCCTACACCCCTCATCAGTTGGGAAAGCTGGATGAGAGACAAAGATGAGAGCCTCTGCYCTCACAGTCTTTTACTACTTTATCACTTCGGGATTTTCAAACTGTTCTCTTACCTTTCTGAGGTGTCAGTGCTAGCACATAGCATTTACTATAYAGTGGAAAAAAAGGCCAACTTACCCCGCTACATCCCCTACCCAAAAAACAGTTTTATTTATTAACTCCAGAGAATGGGATGGAGAAACAGCAGCCCTATTCCTGCCTGCAAAGACCATACAGGCTGCTTTTGGCAAGTTACCCACTTCCATTTTCTAGAAAATGTGGTTTTTTTCTTCAGAGGTGGGTGTCAGTGAATGTGGTGTGCTCTTTGGTGACAGTGCTGAAGCCTTTGATGACATTGACAAGATCTTCTTCATCTACATACTGTTAGGAAGGGAAAAAGAATAGTGTTAGCCAAAGCTGTACCAGACTAAAGGTGATTCCTTCATTTCTTTTTCCTCCTACTCCCTAAAATTGGGTCTTAAATCGATTAATAAGTGCATTTCTAACATCCCTTTCCTCCCAGGATGAGGTAAGAACCTAAAGCATTCAAGTACMTGAATCCAAGCCAATTAGATTTTCACAGTAAGCATTCAATTAAAAAAATACAATCAATTACTCTATATATTTGACAAATGGTCAATAATATAGTGTTTTACAGTGTACTGGGGAACTTGGAGCCATGAAAATAAAAAAAAAACCACATGTTTACATTTTTGTTTTGTGTAACAACCACATCACATATGCTTTAGGAAAGGTTTTGTTCTTCAGCTTTCAAGGGAGTGCCTGACTTTCATCTGCACTCCTGCATTAGGCCAGAGAAAGTTGAAAGCAGGAGAGAAATAAACTGTTTCCACAGCATAAAGAGGGCACCAGCACCACTGCCACTATTTACTGCAGATTCATGTCCTGGGCCTCTACAGCCATTCACTATCTTGATTAGCAAGCTGGACAAAGTTATGAACCAAACTTTGTAACCATCATTCCTAATCTACTGAGTGTAATAAAGAGTAGAACTGAGTCAAAAGCCTTGCAGGAGGTTTGTTTGCAAGAGAGTAACTGGACAACACAGATGCAGAGACTTGGATTCAGGGCTTGCAATACAGAGGATGGACAGAAGAGCTACTGATTCGCTAAAGCAGCTGTGCTCATGTGTSAGGGTTGTTGGCTGCCAAAAGGAAATGAAAGTTTTGTGTTTCCCTGCTCCTGCTACTCCTGAAATTCGTAATACCCCTATACTGTGGTAAGCCTGTACCAGCCCTTCCAGCTGTTCAGTGTGCTGAAGGTAAAAGCCCAAGGAAGCTACTTTAATTCATGTGCCAGACTATCCTCCAGTTCATTTGCATTTTGGACAAGATCCACTCACTAACTTGCACACTCCATCTAGCTTTGTTACCACCTCACAGGCCCTTCAGCCCCATTCTGGGTCCTCTTTAGAAACCTTAACATTAACCTTTTTCAGGACGCAAATATTTGTGTCTCACTGACCCCTGAACTCCTTCTCACACATTTGGTCAGGGAAGGGTGGAAGTTAAAACGCCTGTTTCCTAGTGACGAAGAGGAAAGGAAGCTGTCACTGTATTTGATTTGCAAATCATGTCTTCTATCTGTGTGTTTAGATCTCTGCTAATGACACTGTCTAGGCCTGTCCTAAATTAAAAGAGCAACACTTTGCCTGCCCTCCAACCTTGTTCTGGTTCTATGTGGGCAGAGTTTGAATTCATTTGTCACACATTCCAGAAGATCTGAGCATTCACATAATCTCTGTATTGTGATTGAGCAGAGGGCAGAGAGCAGGCCTCATCAGCAGCTATGTCCCAGTTAACAAAACAGGAGTCACTAGAACACAAGCTCCTGCCTCTGGCACTAAATATGTGAAGGATGCCAAGACATCCCACCTCAAACCTGTACGTTTGCTGAAATCATGGAACGAAAAGCCTGTGAGCCCAAATGGAAGGACCAAATGGAAGGACCTCAAGATGCATTTTCTTTGTAGACCATGGAGTTAATAGTTCAGTGGAAAGCATAAAGAGACGCACATGGACCCCTTGCATCCTGTAAGAACAATGTGTGATCACCTGCAACTCCAGAAGAGAGCAGCAGACTTGAAGAATTTTGAGGATCTAACATCTAACCATGTCCTCTAGGCCTTTTAGCTGTATCTCCAGGAATTTTAGACATTTAGACCATTTCATGATTCCAACAGAACAAACAAATCTGTGGCAGGTGATGCATAAGAGCATCCCAGAGGAGCAGAAGCCCTTACCAAGCCACGGCCAGTAGTGCGATGGTTGTGAAGGATGGCATCCCAAGGTGATTCTTCAAAGGTTTTCTTGTCATAGAGGTCGAGCAGCTGGCTGACGCTGCGATGGAGAGAGGCGGGGGAGTACGTGCGGCTCAGCTGGCCCTGACTCGGCCTCCTCCCCCCGGGTGCAATGCGGATGCTGCGGTTGCTTGTGGGAGAACCAGTCCCTGGAATTTTTGTATCTGCTAGTCCCTGTGAGGAAGAAACAAGGTAATAAATTAAAAAAAATAAAGGGCATGGTTTTAAATACTTTATCTGAACAAAAACAAAGCAGCGAGTGGAAGAGAACAGAGAAAAAAACATGCTTAAAAAATCATGCACAGTTATAAACAGAAGCAAAAAAAAAAAACAAACTTCTCCTCATTGTAGGACAATCAAATCATTAAAACCAAACAAACAAAAAAAACCCTCCAATGCTAAACCTGGATTTTCCTTTATTTTCTTTTCTTCTTCTTCATAATTCTTTTTTTTAAAGTACCAATAAGCAGAAGTCCAAAGATTACCAGAATGATAGCCCAGACTTGCACAGCAAGGGGATGTTTGCAAACCTCGGAAAAATTATTCACCCACCAAGAGAAATATGCAGTGTCAGATGCCTTAGTGCATGCTTGGGTCATCTGACAAATCACACATCTTGTCACTCTGCAAGCTGAGCACTCTACCTCAAAGATTGTGTATCTTTTGAGAGTGACGCTGCTTGATGAATCGGAGGTGTCAGCAATAGTCTCAAACTGAGATTAAAGAGAGGGAGGAAGAGCATTAGGGCAGGGCAAGGTGCAGTGTAGGTGTACCTGACAGAGGGTGTGAATTAGCTGCAGCTGTGTGAGGGAGAGCAGTGTCACAGGATGTGGGAGAGTAGGGGAACTGAAAAGACCAGACACTATTTAACTTATAAGTGGTCGAGTACCATGTGTAAGCAGCCAGCATGGCTTTCCACAACCTCACTGACAACTGTAAAACAAGTGATTTTGCCACTCCATAGTAGCTCTGTCCTAACTTCTCAGATTAGTCCTTCAACTGCTGCACTAAAGTATCTTCCTTTCTGTAAAGTCCATGAGCTGCTGGAAAAAGAAAAAAACAACAAAAGAAAATAAAAGAAAGGGCAGAAACATTAAAAGGAATTGTGCAGGCATGCCATCAGCAAAGACATTTTAAAGTCAAGAGGAATAACACAACATGACAGACTGTAGAGAAAAAGGAATCAAAACCATGAGACCAAAAAACGAAGTTTCTTATGCTSTTAGCCTTTGCCAGGAGAAGGAGCACACTGGAAATCCCATTGTTTCCAAGAGCTTCTTGTTTGAGGCACAGATGCAGTGTCTTGGCACAGAGACAAGAAGGAACAGAATGCGTGAAGGATGCAGGAGTCACTATCCTGCTTGATGGTGCTCACAGGAAAAAGAAGCTGAGAAGTGACAAGAAGAATCATCTCACGGCCTGTGCCTGGGAAGAAGCGTGGAAAAGGAGGCATGGCTGCTCCCATTATCAATCTCAAACAATTGCCATATTCCTTTTGTTTTGCTTTTTCAAGGGGTAGGATTGCACTACTACTCTGCTACATGATGGAACRTGGTTTTTATGTATTCTTTTTCAGAATTACAAGTTTTCATGATAAAATTTATACAAAGCTTTCCTSTATCACTCCCTAGCAGTCCCCCTCCCACCTTTCTGATGGTCCCACCRTGGGTCTATGTGCACAAACATGCACACATGCATTTTGTTAAGTTCCCTAGCTTTCTCCCTGATTGCTCTCACTCTACTCCAAACCTTCCTGGCATGCATCTTGTCCTAGAGCAGTCCAGCTGGGTGGTAGATGGATCAGGCAAGAAATAAAGCCTCTCTGTAAGTCTTTTTTGCAGGTATACCTGCTGGACACCTGACAAAGACTGTCAGATTGATCCTAGTTAGCCATCCACAGCAGGCAGCTGGGAGCACATGAAAGATTCCTCTGCAAAGCACATTTTCTCACCTACCTTCTCACAGCATGCCAAAGATTTCTCATCTCTATTGCAGGTGTCTGCTAACRTGAGGTGACAGCAGTGGCTTTGCATTTTTGTGACTCCACATCCAAAGTTTGTCTTAGGCATCAGAAACATTTCAGAGCCTGCAGACCAGGTGCCCAGGGCTCTGTCTGGACTAAGCACCTGTAACCTTGCTCTCTGTCCCACATAGATATGGCCCATATGGGACCAGACAGTCCCTTCCCTACMCTGAACAACCTCCACTTGGTAACCAAATGTGCAACAAAATGTTGGAAGGGGGAAGAAAATGTCTATGTCTGTGTTTGACTGGGCAGACAGAAGTTTAATACCATGGATACACAACATTGCATTTTTCCAAACATACCGGATGGCTTTCACCTGATGAATACACACTCATTGGTGATGTTCTTTTCTGGAGTGGAACTAAAGGAGGCCTGTCTCGTGCATAGGGTTGCTTGTGGACCTTTCTCTGAAGAATTAAGGAGAGAAGAATAGCCAAGAGGATCAAACCTAGAACTACCATCAGCACTGCAAACCACAACTCGTTGTAGAATTTTGCATGTTTGGACTCTGCTTTGTCCTTCTCTCCAGGTGTTGTCAAGATCAGACCTGTAAAAAGAGGGATTAGGGGAGAAAAGGACGGTTATTTCAAAAAGCATTTAATAATATGCTATCCCTTTCCTCGCTAATAAATTAGGCAGAAATTTAAGTAATTTTGTTGTCATGTGCTTATTTGCACTTATGTCAAAGTGGCATAATGGTTCAATATGTTAGCGGGCTGTAATAAAAAACTTACTACCCTCGAGAGACCCTGCTTAAAACTTCTGGCATTGCTGCTTAGGCTGGAAATCACCACTGCATCAGCAATGCTTCACAAAGGAGGTGGTGGTGGTGGAATGTGAGAAAAAAAAGGGTTCTCCAAGTAACCTTGAAGAGTGGAAATTACTACGGTAATTTCAGAGCAGTACAGAGAGAGGACATTCTCTCCAGAGCAACTGTGCACTTACAGGCTTGTGCAGGTAACAGAAGAGAGGGAGGAAGGCTTCAATACATTCATGCAAAAGCAAACAACATGAAACATTTTACTACTCCTTCCCCCCACCTGCTAGAAAACAAAACAGTCACTTGGTTCACTTTGTTCATACACAACACAAGTGTAAAGAGTCTCAGTGATGGGATTTCCTGGTTATTTGCAATCCTACATGTATATCCAGATTCTCGGCTACAGAATTTCTACCACCTTTGCTTGCAAGTCTCCTCTGCAAGTTGCCTACAGTGCCATTGAGGTTTTCAGCAGACCTGGGTAAAAGCAGCAACCAAAAGAACAAAGGGGCAGAGTGTGGGAGGTGGTGGATGTAGAGCAACTGGAAACATTTTATAATGCCTTTACAACAGCCTYGCCTGAAATTCTGCAGGATGATGGAGTGAAAGCATGAAAAGGGATATAAGGGAAATAWAGAGTAAAGTGTAATCACAAAGATAAGACAGATCTATTTTAAGAAGTTGAACAAGGTGCTACACAAAAAAAAAAGAACTTATTTTAACCAGTTAATTCAGTTASAAACTGTTCAAACTTAGCTCTGCTTCACAGAAAACTAAGGAGTTTAAAAACCTGGAATGTTTTACTGTTAGGCATCTACTACTCAGTGGACAAAAAATGTCCGGGATGTCACCACACCAATCYCCTCATTCCCACAGAACAGGGAAATACTTCATGGACAGAAGGGAAATGACTGGTGTTATAAACAGGGTTCTGACCAYATCTTGTATGAGACTCTCATAAACTGGCTAGGGGAACTCATCCCAGRTGAAACTGCTGCTTGGTCATAGGAAAGAAGCAGTGGATGCCCTTGCTGGGGTGGGGGGATGCCAGAAACAGGGAGGATGGGTATTTTCACTGTCAAACTGAGGGGGAACTTAGGGGCACAGAATTGAAATTCAAGATAATCCAAATTTGGAAATTAAATCTGAAAGACAGCTTATTCTATTTAGCAAGGAAAACCACAATATTTTGRAGCAATATACTTAGAGGTAGAAATAAAAGAAAAAACATGACATATCTGAGGAGAGGATCTGAAGCTATTGTGAAATTGTCCCTCCCTGGAAGCGTTTGAGGCCAGGCATGATGSGGTTTTGAGCAGCCTGCTCTAGTGGAAGTTGTCTCCCATGGCAGGGGGTTGGAACTAGAAGATCTTTAAAGCCCCTTCCAACCCAAACCATTTTATGATCCTATGATGGCTGGATTSGATGATCTTAAAGGTCATTTCCAACCTAAAGGACTCAACAATTCTATCATGTAAAGGAACAGAAATCCATCCACACATGCCAAAAAAGCACATTACCTACATACCTCATTCACCAAGGCACTAAGGAATCCCCTGATACTGCAGTGAGATGCCATCCTGCCTGGTGTGCACTACATAWCAAATTTCAAGCACAAACACATCAAATGAACAGATGTTAGGTCATTTCTTCACGTATTTACCAACTCCCTCTCCTGCGTTGTACTTGATGACCGGTGTCACAGCACTCCCTTCATCGGTGATGCAGGTCACTTGAAACAAAAAGGCTGAGTGAAAAAAGGTTAGAAAATACTGTCAACAGCAGAAATAAAAATTCTGTAGGTGCTGCTTTTTCACCATGGTTCACCAGCAAACAGCCAGGTCTAGAAAACCAAGGAATTGCACAAAACCTATCATAACCCACCTGAGTCCCAGACCAGACCTTCACAATTCTTTACACATGGGTATTGAAATTCTAAACCATGTGTAAAGATGTGTAAACCATGTGAAAACATGAACCATGTGATCATAAGCAATCATCACTATGMYCTTKYTACAAAATATGTTCCTCTTTCACCACTCAATTCTCCCTCTTCCAATGTAACTGGCAACTTCCAATTTTTTCATCACTTTGCCCTAAATCCCTCATACTTCATTCATGGCTAAAACAAGCATATTAAAAATATTTGAATTTTTTTAAAAAAGGTATTATCAGCATTGTAGCAATCAGGAAGTTAAAAAATAAATTACAAAATTCTTTGACATATAAAATACSAATGTTTTCAAAACAGAAAATATTTTTCTTGCTTCTTTTCTTTTCTCCTTGTTGATAGCTTCCTTGTATTTTAAAGACTGCAAATTTCTAAAGCAAAACTGTATTTCAAAACATGGCTGGTTCCAAGAGCTACTGACTTAATTTGATTCAAATGACAGTTCAAGCTCTAGTCTTTCCTGAAACAGAAGATTTCTATACATTTCCAAGACCATAGCCCTGAAGGGTGGRATTGCAACACAGCTCCAGGATATGGAAAAGCTTGACCCTCACAGTGAATCAGATCAGTCTCACCCAGTCAGGTATAATGTTTAAGAGGAAGCTTAGTTTCATGGATTTTTTTCCCAAGGATTTGSTTAGATACATTTTGGTGTGCCTGTACCTTCCTTTGGTCTTAGCTTGGGATTGCAATGGAGAATTTTTTAAAAATTTTACCACTCAATAATATTAATTTAGCTCAACAGACACTCCCAGAGAGGAAGCTGTAGGAAACTGGGACTGACTTTTGTCAGATGTCCTTGGCAAGTAGAGCTCGGTGTCGAAGCCRCTGTAGATGCGCTGCCCGCTCTCCGTCAGCGCGTACTCCTTCAGGCGCCCGTTCAGCACGAAGGTGCGGCTCCAGTCGATGTGGATGGTGGATAAATTGCTGGCCACAGAGAACGGAGCCATGTACCTGGGTGCTGCAAAACAAGGGAAAAAGAGCTCATTCCTAGCCAATAGGCGACAAGTGATTCAGTGACTGGGTTACACAGCAAAGGGAAAAGACTCTGCATGGCACAAGCTCTCTGCCACATGCACTCCCTCTCTATCATATTTCCGTGGGTATGATTAGGGAAGATACAAGGAAGAAAGAAAAAGCTGCTGTAGCATGCCAGCCTCTACACTGAGAAAGCAAAAATATATCCTGAAAACAAATACTCCTCCCTTTGCCTTTGTGTATATGATACAGACACTCAAACTGCATAMATTAAATTTCAGCTTAAGGTGGAAGACGGGGAGGCACAGGAGGTTGTGCAAGCTTGACTGCAGCAGGCTGGGCTGTGGGAACTGCTCTGAAGAGGGTTCTTTTGCAAGTCCCAAGAAATTGCCAAGATCCTCTTTAACACATGTGCAAACATGAAAACATGGGGCTTCAGRAAACAAGAACAGATGGCAGACAGACAAAAAAGAAACCCAGAATTCACTTCGGGGAGGAAGAGTTCATCAGTTGGGCTCAACAGCTTGCTCACAAAAAACTTCATTTAAGTTTGAGTTGGTCMTTTCTTGTGGTGTTGCCGTTGAGCCATCTGCCCCGTATTTGCTGGTTCGTTCCTGAGAGAGCTGCCTGTCCAGCTGCACTTTGCTGCTAATTGCCCACTGTCACTAAAGCAAGCCTTYGAGGCAAGAGGAAGCAGTCAGAGGGACTCAAGGAAAGAGGCAGAGGGACTCTGGAAACCTGGTGCAAAGGGGTGAGCAAGGCAAGAAAAGCAAGACTGAAAGCAGAGGACTTTGGACCTAGAATGTGGGGTGTTAAAAAACTTTTTTTTCTATGTGTCTCACCAGATCCTTATGAATTTTCTCAATTTAAAAGTTCATAATCATATTCCAGCCTTTTAACTTGCAGCTGAATAAAACACAGCTTTGGATATAAGGGACCTTTCTTTTGTTTGTATTTTGTTTGTTGGGAGGGGTTGTTTGGTTTTGGGTTCTTTGGGGTTTTTTCATTTGTTTTTGGTTTGGGGTTTGACAATAAAGAAAATCTTGGCCTGTTCCACCCGAAATTTTCAGCTAAAGATGTATCATATACATTTTCAGTAATTATTTGGCAGGACTACCAAATGATGCAAAAGGGGTTTTTAGAAAGGTGATTCTGAAATMCTGACATGAGATAAAAAGTGAACATCATCTTTGCCCTGACCTGAYAGACTGAGATGAAATGCCCATCTCATCTCTTACGGAATGACTTGGGCTACAACTATAGATCTTTTTAATAAAAGCTGRTGTTAGACTACTACAAATTCAGTTTTGATGGCAAAATCTATTCTGCCTGTAGGCACAGGTCCTGCATGTTTAATTTCCATGCATTCTAYCACATGGCCTTAAAGCACTGCCTGCGGTGGTCTGATAGCAACAAATTCTTACTTCACTGTTCACAAGCATCCAGYCATTCAAATGACATCCAAGGAAAACTTTTACGAGTCCTGGAAGAAGTGTGGCATGAATTAGGACAGTAATATTGCTCCTGAAAAGAATCACCATCTGTCTTTTAAGATCTCCACTTTTCCAAGGGATTATTGATGGCAGTATATTTATTGCTACACATCACCCTTGTGGTAATACTTGAACATTTTATGTTCTGCAGCTTTGCTGCCCATTTTCAGTAAAATAAAAGGTTTCCAGGCTCCAAAAATAGAGGATGTGACATCAGATGATGAGCAAAGAAATATTTTTGAAGGAATGAGCAGTTAAGCTCCGAAGCAGAATTCCAATGAATGCACGGCAATGACGAGGGACATGGAAGAAGAGGTTTCTGGGGTGATCTCTTTCCTTGAGGTGGTGAAGTCATTTGGCTCTGTGAAGCCCCAGGCCCCAAAAGTGGGCATAGCTGGTCAGTGAACCATTTCTCATACTCACGCTCTTTTTCCGTAGTGAATCCGATCCATTCTGAGGCGCTGCTGCCAACAGAGTTGTAGGACACAACTCGCAGGTTGTAAGTTGTRTAAGGCTCCAGGTTGGACACGTTGGCACTCTGCCCCTTCCCTGTGTACTTCACCTCGGTTGGGCCAGGACTGCAAGCCTTCACTGCTGGCTGGAGGTTCAGAGGGCATGCCACGTACACGTGGAGTTCATAGCTGAGAGCAAAGTTGAGATTTTGATGAATGAAGGGCCTTAATAATACAAAAGCCAATCCCACATTTCATCCTAACTGCTGTCCATCTGGCTACTGGAGAAGAAAATAGTCCTGATCCCAGTTTTTCCCTTGGAGACTTTGGTCTTGTAAGACAATAAGTAATTGTGGTGGTTCATAAGTCCCACTCACAATGAAACTGTTGACACCTGTTATCTTGCTGCTCACTTTTGCAATCAGGATTTGCCCCAGTAAATCCTGATTGCAGCTATCTCTTCACTGCCAATTGAACCCACAACTTTTGTCACCTCCACTCATAACAGCTCTTCCTTTCCACCTTCATCCTCCCCAACATCTGCTCAAGAGAAAAACAATCACTGTAGGTAAACACTTCCTAGAAGGTCTTCAGGCCACCAGGGAATATCAGCACCAACACAGCAAAAGAAAGAAGATGACTGCCACAACTGTCCAGCGCTCTCAGYCATGCAATTGCAGCTCCAATTGTTCTGGCTCCACCTCCAGCCAAGGTGTGCAGGCTCAGCTGGGTGGCAGCTCCTACCTGGTGACAATGCCGTTGGGTGACTGAGGGGCACTCCACTGGAAAGAGGCGTTCCTGGAGGTCACGGTGCGGATCTGCGGCGGAGGCTGCTCTGAGGGTGGAGCTGGTGGTGTGGTGAACTGAGCCATGGGTCCTCTGCTGCAGCAGTTGAAACAGGTGCAGGCCTCCACGCCAATTGAGTACGTGGTGAAAGGTTTCAACCCATGAATTGTCTGCTGGGTGGTAGTCCCTTCTGACAGCTATGAAAATTAAGAGGCAACTTGTCACAGCTTCAAGCACCACAAATACCAAGTAAGAATTATGGAGGTGAATTAACCCAAAGAAGAGGATGGGAAGAAGGCTCTGCATGTACTCTAAATCTGACACTAATGCAGCTGTTGTGTAATTGGAACACTGCATTTTTCTACCATTATGAAACCAAAGGATTCTCTTCAAAGGAAAAGACTATGCCATCAGTGGCCTCGCAGACCTCTTGAGTTGAGCRATGACCACTGTATGTCAACTGCAAATGTCATTCTCAGGAACAGAGAACYTGAAAACCATTAAAGAAAGACTCTGGGATAAGTGATACTGAAGCAGAAAATAATTAATGTGGATGTGGACAATAGCTCCATGATAAATGTGCTAGCAAATAATCATGGGTATTTCACAAGGTTCCTCAATGTGGATGCAGGAAACAGGGCTGGGCAGCATGACACCCATGTGTCAGGTGGGTTGGGTCACACACAGACAGRAGAATTTGCTGTCTGGTAGCTACATCTAAGTCAAGAGCCAACATGATGCTGCTCTGCATTCCAACAGACACTGTGCTGGGTGACTCTTAGGAAACTCTCCTAAGCTCAGCAAGGGAGTCCTGGCAGTTCTGGCAAAGGAATCAGTGCCCTGTTCCGAAACTGCTCACAAAGAACTGCCATTTCACCATTTTGCTGCAGCCATTTGTTGATATAGCTTTTTTTTAAGCCAAAGAAATAAAAATATGTAGAAAACACCAACAAGGGGCAACATCTGCTCTCATTTGGCAGCATGTGATTTAGCAGAGTTCAGCAAAAAATAGGAAGGAAAGAGTCAAGCAAGCAAAGGGAGGCACTTGGTACTCCTTGATGCCAGAGCCAGAGCCGAGCCAGCAGCATGGCAGGTGCGAGGGAATGGAAATGGAAGGCCATGCGGGCACGAACAGGACAAACTGGCTGAATCAGGCACAGACACAGCCAAGTGCACAGGAAGGAATAAATGGGAAATGTGCAATCGACAGACAGCTTAAGCTCACGGACAGGACAGTGCATTGCAGAGCAGYTGACAGTGGGAGGCCAGGAGAGGAAGGCAGTCTGTGACCAACAGGAGCAGATGTAAGAATAGAAATGGAAAGTACAGAAAAAGTGCTGACAATACTCACCACCACATCAGTCCCTCTGGTATCATTAGAAAACAGCCTGTAGATACTGACCACCCCGTTAGGCTTAAGAGGGGGGCTGATGCTCACCACAGCCACAGTAGATGTCACCGTGTTGAAGAGGGGAGCTCCCAGGCCCTCGGGAGGGGCGGGGCCGGTCCGGCAGTGGGACCAGCTGCTTGGTGTCCGGCCCACGGAGTTTACTGACCACACCTTCAGCACGAAAACAAACAAACTGTGAGCAAAGGAGCCTTCAAAGCACCTGCTTTTAGCCAGAGGGATTGCTGCAGCTCTACTGACACCGGGTAAGACACGGCACAGTGGCASCCATGGACAGTGTCCCTGGATGGCCACCCAGCACCTGTGCTCATCCAGTGATTTTTTAACAATAGAGTGGAATATTTCYCACTGCCACACTTAAGGAAAAGAAGCAGAAATTATGTGTTAGGCAGTGTGTGCTCTTCTTTATACCTGATCCCCACACTGAATTSCTACCACTGTCTGTGTGATAGCAAGCCAAGGGGAGGAGCTGTGATCAACAGGGCCAATGCTTTCAAAGACATCTAAACAAAAATACTGATACCCAGTCCTGGCAATTTCTCCCTTTTGCACACTTTCTTCCTGAGTGCAGGCAGCCCTGATGAATCCAGCCTGGCCTTGGGTGACACAAGCTGCATTCACCTTGACTGAATCACAGGAGCCAAACTCTAGTTACTCTTTAGAGCCAATAAGTTTTACAGGAATATCCCTCACTTAAAAATATTAACATATCAGTTATTTGGCAATATTTTCAGTAACTCTGTAATAGAAATAAAGCCCATTGAGGTGTACAATTAATTCAGCATCTCTCATTTATTTTCACAACAACATTTGCTTTATTGCATGAACACAAAGGCAATGACTTCAGTTCCAAGATTTCAAAAATTAGCAGCTTGAATTAGGCCTGATTAAAACCCACATGTCTCTATGAACTATGCCTACTGATTTTGTCAGCTACCCAAAACCACAGTGATCTGCAGACTACATAAAACTCAGCACTTATTAAACATACTTTCCAACAAATCTGCATGAAAATTAAATTCTGCTTTCATCAAGGACTGAATAAACATATGGAAGGATGTATAATCTTATTTATCAAAAAGCATTTGTATAATTAAACACGAATATCATAAAAGGTTGCCTTAGGTCATCATTTGCATGAGTAAGTAATTTGTAGAATGTCAGGTACAATAGACATAATAGATGGATGCGTGAGCGTATAGGGTTAAATTAGACTCAATATTAGCCAACCACACAGTGATCAATCAGAATGATAGATCTAAATGGCAATACAAGAGGACTGTCTAAGCCATTTTTAGTATAAGTATTCCTTAGTAAGCTTTCATGTCGAGCAGTTCTAACTACAGTAAAACACACTCTTATGTGATCTACTTGGGGCACTGGTCCTGGGGAAGGTGGGATTATGTCCTGAAAAAAAMCAGGAGGTTTGGAAGTAAGAGGTCTTCAAAATTGACCCTGAGTCTTTCCAGCTTGTGACAATAATTTCCAAGAACACAGGACACTCCACTAGGAACCTAGGGAAGGAAAATGGATAGAAACAACTACAGTGGCTTTGAAGGCTGTGGTTCTCCCCATTTGAAATCCAAAGATCCTGGCTGATTCCAAAAGTAACGTACAGAACCATCCAAAGTACAGATGATGCCATGCAATATAAAGCTCAGCCAAAGCACTTTCATTTTAGTGGAATCAGTAATACATCTCTGTAGTGAACTATTCATAAAGTCTGTTCACTTCACTGCAGTAGGTCAAACCCTGTATCTCAGGTCAGTTCCAGCTGCTACAAAGATTTACCCACAGTCATTCCTTTCAAGGGGCATATTTCTTTATGGAAAAAATAAACCACAAATGGAAAGAGCAGCTCTGAGTGTGGCACTGGCATCGGCTCAGCACTTACCTGGGCTCAAATGCTCCTGTTACACCCAAGGAGTGGCCTTAATGAGCACAGAGCATAACAGTGCTGGAGCCTCCTGAGCTGCCCACAGCTAAAGTGAAGGTGATGAGTTAGGAACACAGCCTTCCTGTGCAGCACAGGAATTCAGCTTCAGAATGAGACTCACAAGGAATTTTGGAGGAGAGAGGGATGCAACTCATGGGAAGCAAACACTTCACTGAGGGCTGGATGGAGACAACTCCCTTCATCAATCCCTCACCTATCGTAGGTCTTTCAGGAAGAAATCTTGATTCACAGAATCACAGAATATGCTGAGCTGGAAGGGAACCACAAGGATCATCAAGCCCAACTCCTGGTCCTGCAGAGGACCATTCCCAAGAGTCACACCATGTGCCCAAGCGTGTTCAAATGCTTCTTGAACTCTGTCAGGCTTGGTGCTGTGACCACTTCCCTGGGCAGCCTGTTCCTGCTACTGGGAAAGGGCCAGGAGCCAGAAGAGGCCACTGTCACAGAACAGAATGAGGAATTCTTCCCCATCTCAAGCAGTCTGTGGTTCTGTCGTGCCACAGAACTGGGAGATTCATAGCAGAGGTAAGTCCTTYTGAGCCTGCAACACTCAGTCCCCCATTATCTCCTTTGCTCTTATATTACTTGCAGGACTGACATCCATTTCAGAGGAAGTAAAAGAGCAAAACAGAAGGCTTGAAATTCCTGAATATTTCTACTGTCACAGCAGCCCAGTCTCCCCTGGGACAYCCAGAGAGAAAGAAGGATAATGACAGTGGGGAGGCCAYCATTTGTCCCAGAGCTGATTTCCGCTCCCACAGCTGCACCCAGAACTTCATTACTGCTGCCAGCAGCTTTGAATTGCTTAAATAGAAATGAAGAYGCATCCTGCCCTGAAAACCATGGACAAAATAATGGGAATATGATGTGCACATGARTGTGTGGCTGCTTTGAGCCAGGAATGGGCTGAAACAGGGGAAAAGCAACAACAATATTTTTGGAGAAGCACTCCTGCTTTCCCTCCTCCCCACCATTGCAGTGCCCTGTATCAGACCCCACAGTTATGGGTTGGGGGCCCGACTGAGGTAGGGAGGTCCTGCTTGTGTGAGCAGGAGGGTGACAGTGACATGCAGATACTCCTTACCTGGCTCCTGATGCATTTTCATCTCTTTCCTTAGGTGAGGACAATGTGGCAAGGCCTCCCACACTTGAGCAACCTTCCAAGCATCCTCCTGAACTGATGGTGCTGTCCTCACACGCTGCAGTTTATTGTCACCTCATCRCCAGGTCTGGGGTCATTAGTGTGGCCTGGGTTTCTAATAACCATCTTGTAAGAACAATCCCAATCCAGTGCTGCCTGGGGAAGAGGAGACTGAGGGGAGACCTCCCTGTGGCCTGCAGCTTCCTCATGAGGAGCAGTGGAGGGGCAGGCACTGATCTCTGCTCCCTGCTGACCAGCGACAGTACCCGAGGGAACAAAGTGGTGTCAGGGGAGCTTTAGGTTGGATATCMGGAAAAGGTTCTTCCCCCAGAGGGTGGCTGGGCACTGGAAGAGGCTCTCCAGGGAAACGGTCGCAGCAGCAAACCTGACAGAGCTCAAGGAGGATTTGGATAACACTAAAGCACATGCTGTGACTCTTGGGGTGTCCTGTGCAGGGCCAGGAGCTGGACTCGATGATCCAAGTGGGTCCCTTCCGTCTCAGGAAATTCTGTGATTCTGTGACTCTGTGCTTCAAGAGTCAGGTAATTGAGGTTCAATCACATGCTCCAATGGAGCCTGCTGCCCTCTGGAGTGGGAATGCCCAAGTGGATGACCCATCTCTGTTCTTGGGATGATCCCAGTGATSCCTTTGAAGCTGTTTCATTGTGCACAAACACAGTGAAATCAAGACTGGGCAGAACAGGAGCAAGCAGGAGCAGCCGAGATTCCCCAGCCCAGCCCTTCCCTGTAAAGGCCAAAGGGAAGCTGAGGTTGAGGGCCACCCCCCAGTGCCACACGCCTGTCTCTCTGAAAAAGGGGCCGAGGGCAAGGCCATGTGTGTGTGGCCTGACAGACAGACGTGCCCTGAGCCTGCCTGCACACAGACACCAGCTACTSTGCCCTGCCAAGACATGTGTCCAGCAGAAACCCCCTTGGTGTCTCTGAGCCTGTAACGCCAGCTTCTGAGACAGCTGTGACAGCTAAACAGGACTTCTGAGGATCTAAATTCCAGATTTACACTGACCTAAGCTGGATTCCCTTAACTCCCTTTGCTTCTGCTCAACCATCTGTAAAAGGATGGATGGTTATAAAAATATTTCCCAGTGAGAATCGCTGTCCAAGTAAATCCTGGTCGGTATTTGGAAACCCAGGGCAGTAAAATCCCCAGAACTGACTGCAGATGGAGATGCTGGTGTTAAGCCACATCTTTGCAGGAGAAAATGGGGCAGCATGGCAACAGAAACCACAATGAKTGTCTTTAAAATCAGAGGTCATGGCTTCTCAAAAAGTCACAATTGAACAGTCATGGATGGAAGCCTGGCTAGCCTGGTTTAACTGAAATTCCATGATTCAGACTTCTGTAAAAAGTATTTTTGGGGTCACAAAAATTCTTTATAACTTGTGATACAATCATCACTGAAGATACATAACCATGTTCATGTAGAAATATAAAGAGGTCAATAGGCAGCAGTATTAGATTCTTAAAATTGTGAAAAATCACATGGGAACATGGGGCTAAGAAGAAGCAATCGCATCTTGGGGATRCATTGAATAACAAAACACACACAGCAGAAAGCCAAGCAAAGTTCCTTATATCTTGACTTTCTGAATATTCTGCCTCCAAAAGCATTAAGTCTGACATCATGGTGCATAGCTCAGCACCCTGCCAAGAGATGTGTTGTTAATGACTGCACTGTCCAAAAAAAAAACCAGGAGGGGGCTCCAAAATCAGCTAATGAGGGTTACTAATTAATGTTTTATCAATCTGATAGTCCCTGGATCAGACTACTCTGAAGAAGAGACAAAAAGAGAAGAGAGGGTGGAAAACTCTTTGGAGATCGTACATTTAGAGGATTGAAAAATTCCAGTTACAGGTAACTAAGCTTGATTTTGCTGCCATAAATTGAGCTTTCACAGATCTCTGCTTCTGGAAGAAACCTCTGATCAGTTGCTCAAAATGATCACAGAACAACCTTAAGGTTCATCAGCACAGCAAGAAGGGGCAAAACCCATGAGGAGCAGGAAGGGAAGTTCTGAGAAGAGAGGCACCTTACCACGGTGAGCCTGTTCAGGCTTAGTAGAGCTAACAAMYCCTGCCATAAGAGAAACAAGGGCAMCAAAAAYCACCTTGAGTGTAAATACAGAAATATGTTACTGCAGGTGCTGACAGTGGAAGAAGCCCATGAGATGACTTCCATCCCTAAAACACACAGATTCATCTGCAACACTCCTGAAACCCCAAATCCATAGAGAGGAAGCTTTGTTTTGAACTCAAACTCCTGGAAAGGGGAGCCATGGGCAGYCAATGGAGAATGTGAGACTCTCCCTTCCTGGGATATCTCACCAGACAGAAAGGTGCTGGGGACAGCTTGCCTGAGTTAAGGCAGCAGTCCTGAGCTTTTCCTGACTTCCCAGCTCAGGAAGAGCTGGGATACTCTGCACAGCACAGAGGCCAGGTGCTTCTCACCCCTCCTGCTTGCAAGAGAGCTGGCCAAAGAGCTCATTGCCAACCAGCAGGGGTTTCTGGCTCCCTCTGTGCCCAGCAGGCACCGTGCCTTGTGCCGCTCTGCACCACCAGTGCCTCTGTGAGGGACCAGACCTCAGCTCTGAATGTGTCAGCACTCGCACCAATTCCTGCAGGGATTCAGAAAACAGCCTTTTACCTTAGAAAACATCTCATTAGTGAGTCACTATGTCTCCTTAGCTTTGAGCACTGCTCACGCAGGGCTGTGGGTTGTAGGGAACCACAAGGTCAGACCAAGCCAGCCCTTTTACAYGTAACTCTACTTCTGTGTGCAGGAGTCAGCTACAGCTTGGATCTCTGCTCTGATGGCAAGCAAAKTCTTCACACATCTGTGACTGCTGTCTTTCCAAAAAGGATTAAAYGCTGGCACTGCTTGGCACATGCCAGGAGAGACAAATGGTAGCAGAGCACTTTGTACTGCTTCTCTCTTTCTAAGCTGTTTCATGGAGAACTCAAAGACCCAGCTCTGCTCTGAGGCTGCTTTGGATTTGTCTTAGGTTTTTTCAATTTCTAACCCTATACTTACATAAATGCAGAATTTTCACAGTGTAACTCTTTCCCAGGATAGCAAGATATTTTAGGGTCATATAAGATCTGACATTAGTAAATTCAGAAACACAGCTCCCAATTTTTGGTTATKTTCAAACAGCAATCTTCAAGAAAATTGAAGAGACCATAATCTTAGCTGGTTGAAATTACAGAAATCCAAAGGACTTCCCTCTCACCATCATTTGCAGCATCCTTCCCAAKTCTTTGTGAACTGACTGCCATACTGCCTGGCTAATTCTTAACTAACATTCATCACATAACTTAAGTGATGTCAGCAGAGCTCAGAGCACAAAGCAGGAATTTTAAAAAATGGGTGGAGTATATGGTGGACAGCACAAAGGCAAAGGAAAGTATCACATCCATTCCTGAACAGGGGTACAAGTAGGTAGTAATCAAATGTGTGCTTTCTGATTGCCCCTTCTCAGATCCATGCTTTTCCCTCTTCAACATTGTTAGCCTCCTTATGGAGGTCATAAACATATAATGGAATAGATTTCAGGTCCAGACTTCTAGCACTGTGATAATTAGAACCTCTTAACATTGCAATTCATCTCCCCTGTTCAAATGCAAATAATAGAACTACTAAACCCATTTCGGGGAAGGGAAAGACAAGAGGCAAAAACTTTGGGACTTAAAAAAAATAACCAAATTCTGAAGGAGCCTCATTCCATATAAAAGTAATTAATGAGAGATGTAAAAAGGTTTAACTCTAAAAGATAGAAAATTAAATAATTGTTTCCTGTGGGTATATAATGAGATAGTTACCAAGTTCCCATGAGAGAGATAAGCAGATATTAAAAGGTCTTTCCAATACCTGTAATGGCTAAGGGCAACAGCTAATTCAATAGATTCGATCAAAATCACCACTTCTTTCTTTGCTTCTGATTTATTACTTTGGCTGTAGTTAGTCATCACTCATTTTAGTTTGCTTTTCAGCAGTCATAAATTATGCCTCATAAATAAAAAGATACAATCAAGGAAATCATATCAAGCCATCTACAGCCCTGGAGTATATTTTCCCCTGGTACTCCTACTAATGTCTTTTTAAAGGATAGCTTGCCATGGTTTTGAATATGTCAAAATCTCAATTTACTGAGAAGGGTCTTGCAAGAGTGGTGCTGTAAGAGTCTCACTGGAAAATCTGGATGCCAACAAATCCAGTCTAATATCCATATTTAATTTAATGGAGAAAAAAAATCAACATTTTGTTGTGTCAACACACTTGAATTTAAGACTGTGTTGACAAGAGAAACATACTGCCTGAGGTGGGGCTTAATGAGCAAAATTACGTGATTTCAAATGGCCCTTTTCCCTATTGTGTACCTTCTACTMGGGGAAAGGAAATATGTCCTTCTGCAAAGGGATATTTAGGGCAGGTATCATCACTGCATTARTGAAACAATGTAGTTATGTTTGCTTTACTTTTCAGAAGCTGAGGTCAAGCTTGGTAGTCTAATGCAGATAGAGGATGAGAAACCCTCTTTAAYTGGAATCAGGARCCTTGTAAAAAAACCCAATCTTGCRAACAAAATGACAARCAGGAAATGGAAGAAAGAACTACTTTTTTTTTTTTTTTTCCTCCCATTGTCACTGCTTTGCAGTGCATCTTTCTGTCAGAGAGATGGGAAGAAAAGGGGAAATAAAACAATAAGAAGAGCCAGGTATGAGGGATATTACAAATATCCATCACTGGTCAGCCAGAAAACCAGTTTTACCCCATTTTAAACTGCAGAAGTTACTGACCTGTTTGTCAGTAACTAAGGAGCATAAACTGGAGCTCAGCCAACAATATGACAGACAGGCTGGTAAACCAAGTGTCCTCCTTGGCATTAGAAAGTGACCAATAGAGTTAACATATTCTACATGAAGTTGGCCCTTAATCTTCATGACTTCGCACCCATTTGTTTTCTCTTTATCTCTCCAAAGCCAGAATATGATTTGTTTTCTCTTTGAGAGGACCCAACACTTATTTCCCTGCTGTGTCTCAGGGGTATTTCCTAGACCCTTCACTTGGCTGCAGTGACAGGAGGGTGAGAAACACTCTCTACACATAGGAGGGATGCTGTGCCTCCATCAATGGTCAGAGACAGTCAGCTCCAGCACTGCAGACCTTGTTTGGTGCACCAAATAGTCCTCTTGGAGAATGAATGTCTGCAGGGAGCCATAAACCTTCCTGAAATGGGACAATAGTAATTTTCTGTCTTTTACATGTACCGTGCCTGCCACATAGAAATAAGGATGTGTCCTAAACCAGAAAGATATCAAGCCATTAATCTAAAGAAGTGGTTTTAAGAACACAACTAAGTGCAATTGTGGAGGAGTGATATTGCATTAGTATGGAAATCACACCTCACTGTGACAGCTCAGCTTGGCACCGAATGCCACGAGTGATGCTCAGAAGGGCCCTCAGCCCTTCTCCCTCAGCTGAGAAACACAGGTTTGACTCCACATGAGTGCCTACACTCTGTTTCAGAATATTCCAGGAATCAAAGCACTTGCAAACTCATCAGACCTCATGAGTGATGATGTTTGTTTAAGTCAGGGAGGTTSTCAGCAGATCATGCAATAGCACATGTTTAATAGTCAATGATATCAGGCAGAATTCCAACAAATACTTAAAAGATGCTCTAGAAAATGGAAATATCTAAATGTACTACTAGACCAACAGAGGGAATTTCAAAGATCTACGTGTTTTGGAGTATGGAACAGTGGGCACCATATGCCAGTTAAAAACTCACTGAAACCTGGCAGGTGCTAACATACTCATGCAGAGCTGGCCCTTAAAGCAGAAATGTGCTTCCTTGAGGAACAGTGACCTGAGCATTTAGGGGGCATAGTTCCTTTTTGTCAGCACRAGCTTCTAAACTCACTTCATAATTTCTGGAAGTGCAACTTTTGCACCTGGTTTTATAAGACCTAATATTCAGCTGAAGTTTCCAGGAAAACAAGCAAATAGAAAATAACAAAACAAACCAACAGAACTCAAAGAAAAAAAACTCCAGAAAACCAAGATTCAAAAGTCCTGATTTCAGGTCCAAAGAAGCTATTAGAACATTGAACTAAATCTCAATATCTCCAAAACTGCTGGAGAGAGTCCCATCACAGCACTTTGATTTTATCTGCATTCTGCTGGAGGAAATTCAGTTGCATTTAAAGTTTTATGTCCAGCAAACAAGCCTCAAATGCAGAGACAGGAGAATCAATATCCAGTTTAAGTGAAATATAAATCTGKGTTTCATCAGCATAATAGCAAAAGCCAAGCCCTATACTTATGAATAACTTGTCTCACAGACAAGATATAAATTGTCAACAATGGAGGAGCTCAGAACAGATCCCAGAGGACTGCTGCAAGTGACTTAAGCAGAAGAGAAACACATGCATTGAAAAACCTCTCATGGTGAAATAAATGGCCACTGGTGAAAAAAACAAAAAATGATTTAGAGTTCCAATAAAAAAACTCAGGCTGGTTATGGAGCAGAAGCAAGATAAAAAGCTAAGTCTTGAATACAGCACAGTAAACCACAGGAATCCAACCAAATTTTTTTTTTTTTTTTGGTTATCTGTCACTGATAGGTCATTAAAAATGTTGGCTGAAGAAAGTCTCTGTGGTATCAACTTCTCAGCTTCTGACTGAGATAATTAAAAATTAGTCCAGCTGAGAACATCRCACAGCCAATGTCTACAACTTCCAGCCTGGAAAGTTTTTCTTCATCTAAGAAAGATTCCTAACTAATAAGWCTGGTTTGGGTCTTCTACAAATGCTTGCTGCCTTCTCAGCCCCATCTGCACTTGAATCTGTGTTCCCCACAGATCCTGCCTAAAGTAGCAAGGAAATCTGGTCTAACAATGGCTCTGCTGACACAAGCTGTACAATCTCCATCCTTGCAGATGCAAGGATGGAGAACTTGATCCAAAACTCAGCTGGACACAGCCCTGAGAGCCTGCTCTATCTGGACCTGCTTCAAGCAGGGAGTTAGGCCAGATGCTTTCTGGAYGTCCCTTCCAAACTGCATGACTTGATGAGTCTATGCCACATGTTCACACAGCAGCTGGATAAACTAATGTGATAAAGCAAGATTTTAGGTTTAATTCTTCATGGTTTCTGGATACTAAAAAGGAGAAAGCAACAGTAGTGGAGCAGAGCTACCAAAGAACCTGATCTATACGGTGTGATCTCATCAAACTTGCAGAGGGTGGATCCAATTTCTTCACCATGGTATGTGGTGGAAGGGGACAAAAAAAACAGGTGTAAGTTCAAGAAAAAAGGTTCAGACTGAAAGAAACAAAAAAACCCTGTTTTGCAATGAGGACAGTTAGGCAGTGAAGCCGACTGTGAAGTTACAGTCTCCTCCCCAAAGGTTTTCAAGATGCAATTGGATAAAGCCGTGCAAAACTTCATCTGACCTCTCTACTGACCCTGCTTTGGGCAGAAAGTTGACCTGCATGGCCTCCTGAGAGCCCTTCCAACCTGAATTACCTCATGATGCTATAAAGCAAATGAGCCTGTGAAAAAAAGATCACTCCACCTTGCTCAAGAGGTGGAACACACTGCTTCAGGTAAATGTTAAACAAAATGAGAAGTAACACCAACCATCAACAAATGGTAAATGTAGCAAATTCACTTTTGAACCACCCAAAAAATGTGCTTGTCGTTCTAATGATTAATTCAAAGAGAAAGCAACCCCAGTCCCTCTTGATGCAAACTGCACCTAAGATCATGAATTTAAAATTAATTCATAATAGACTGGGGGAGGGTGRAAAAAGAAAGAAGAAATAATGAAAAAAACTCCACCCTTTAAGAACTAGAATTTCCCATAACAGAGACTTGCAGAGGCTCTGGAGGGTACACAAACYCTCCAGATATATTTAAGATGCACAGGCACCAACTACTAAGCCAAATAAAACAAATGCTGAATGAATGTATTGCTCATATAAAATAATTTTCAGCTTCTCAACTCCTTAAAATACATTAACAAYAATCATTCAGTTTCACCTTGCTATTAACATTAGAATTGAGACGTGTACGTTCATTGTAAGTGCAAAGTAAGGTTCCCAAAGTGTACTGAAATCATAATCAGAGCTGCTAAATAGCTTCAATTCCCACCTGATACTCGTACTCTGTGTAAGGCAGCAGCTTGTCATCTTTGAAGGAGGTTGAAGAACCATTGTAAACAAGTGAGAGGTCTAAAATTACGTGRGCTTCGTTTGTTCGCCTCCTGTAAAGTTCATAGTACAAAATCTTCCCGTTTGGCTGCTTGGGGCCGGCCCAGAGGATGGAAGCAGTGGACTGGAAGCTGCTGGCTGTTTGCACGTCGATGAGAGGGGCCGGCTGCGCTGCCGGCGGTGCCTCCAGCGTCTGCGCCCATGACCACTCGCTGGAGGCACAGCCCAGCTCCGTGCAAGCTTGGAGCTGCACTTCATACCTGTGGGAACACACAGCGGGAGTGAAGTGATTAAAACACGGCAGACACAAACATAAACCACGTGCGAGACTTGGCGGATTTCTTAATTTCGCCTGGTCTTCGGAATTTTTAACAGGAACACAATTTGTATGAACGCGCAGATGATGCACTGTGCCTTGTGTAGCAAACAGGAAGAACACAGTCTTCTGGGGTTTTATTTGGGTGTGGTTTGGTTTTTTTCAGAGCAGAGTTAACATCTGCAGGAAACAAGTGATCAAAATAATTTTGGTTTTGGTGATACAGATCAAAATGATGATTCATTGTAAGAGAGGATTAGGATGTCAATTGAGAACTGTGGAGCTCCACTCTATTACTCTCTTTGGATTTAGATTAGTTATATGTAAATAGTAGACAGACTTATCAACCATGTAACACACACAAATTATGCCTACACAAATATATAAGGAAAGGTCAGGTAAATAATCAAGAATTAGTGGGGAAGATATCACTTCAGTATCAAGTGTGCTTCTGTAGCAGAGCCTGGTATCCTCAAGGTTTAGCTTTCACTTAATCACAGGTCAGTTGTTTCCAGCTTGAGGGTTCACACTCCGGGTGTGAGTCCATTAATTTCAGCTCAGCTACACTATGAATGGGCCAGCTAACACAACTTTGGTCTCCCCATCCCAAATTTTGTCATCTGAAGCCCTGTTTAATGCAGATACCATGTGAAAGATACACCAGTTGCAGGTTTTATAGCAGAGTGCTGAATTACCCCTTCTGTCAATTACAGCCTAAGTTGACACTATGCACTTCATCAAGATGACACCAAGCTGGTGTTACTACAAATTTAAAAACACAAAATMATCCTTGTTTTATTATTTGCTTTTTAGCAAACAACCCCATGGGCCTGACTATATGTTTAAGCAAATGGCTGAACTGTATGCCAGCCCACTGCACCGCCCCACAATATTTATTCAACAAATGAGTTCTTCCAGACTTACCTGCTGTAGGGCTGTAGCTGTGCCACTATGTATGACCGCCTCAAAAAGGAAACATGAGATTCATCAAAGTCAAAAGTTTTTTTTCCTGTTTCACCAGGCTTGTGGATTGAGATTGTGTAGTTTCTAATGTCACCATTCACTTTGATGGGAGGATCCCAGGCCACCAAAATCTCACTGGAAGACCATGCCTGCAGCCTAGGAGGCAACATGCCAGATGGAGCGGARGGGTTGGTTTTTATCTGAGCTGAGGGGCTGGTCACGCTGCCTTGGCTGTTATTTGCTGTGACAGAGTAGCTGTACTCCATGCCTGGCATCAGGGTGAAATCAAGATACCGAGTTTCCAGCCCTGAGTAAACAAGTACACCATCCCTCCTTAGGTCGTAGCTCGTGATTTTACCATTGGGCTTATCTGGGAGTTTCCATGTGATTTCAATCGACTCYGAGCCCATGACCAGCAGCCTGGGAGCTTCCATATTCAATGGTGGAGCCTCCATGGTCATCGCAGACTGCCACGYGCTGGAGGTGCAGCCCCCAGCAGTACAGGCGACCAACGCAAACTCATACTGCGTGTAAGGCTGCAGGTTAGAAACCAGCATCTGCAAACTTTTGCCGGCATGATACTCCTCATTGCCTAATTTCAGTATGTACYGGGTGATATCTCCGTTTTGTATTGGGGGAGGTGCCCAGGACGCATTGATTTGAGTGGCGCTGACAGCCCGCAGGGATGGCGGGTCCACCACGGCAGGAGCTGCTTCCAGTGTCCGTATTGCAGCCGGCTCACTGGCAGAGCAGCCTCCCATGGTGCAGGCAACCACGGCGTAGCTGTACACCGTGTAGGGCAGCAGGTCCTCATCCACGTAGCTGAGCGTGGCGGTGTCGAAGCTGAAAGGATAGAGAACATCGTTCTTGAGCAGCCTGTAGGACTGCAGAATGCCGTTGGGCTGGGCTGGGGGTGTCCAGGATATCAGCACTTTGTGGGGGTTGGCTGACACCACGGACAGCCTGGGGACAGCGAGGCTTTGTGGGGCGGTTTGGCTGGTCTTTGCCACTGTCCAGGAGCTGTCAGCATAGCCTGCTGCATTCCAGGTGCGTATTTTATATTCGTACCTTGTCCACGGCTGTAAACCTTTATCATTATATGTGAATGTATTACTCTCAGTGTTATATTCTGTGAAAACAATCTTCTCGCCTTCTGTAGCTGCTCCGTGCCCTGCAACATTCTCCTCCRCGCGTCTGTGAATAACTTCATAGCGAATTATTTTTCCATTCGGACTGATGGGCTGCAACCAGCTCAGTTCAACRTTGGTGGCGTTCACTGCCTGGATCACAGGTGCCATCTGGGACACTGGGGGTGCTTCGTCTGTCCACACTGGCTGGGCTGGAGAGCGAGTGCAGCCTGCTGYGTTGCACGCCTCCAGCACCAGGCTGTACAGCGTGTACGGCTCCAGGCGACGGAACAGGAACTGGCGAGACAAACCGCTGTACTCCAGGTTGTCATCGCTGAAAACATTGTAGGTCTGGTGAATTAGAAGAGAAAGACAGGCAGCAGGGAAGGAAGGACAGAAGCCAGGATGAAAGGAAAACAAAACAATTTTTGTCAATAACCAGTAGATGAGGCCCTTAATCTTGGCAATAGGGTAAGAACTATCARGCAACGATTCTTACTTCCTTGCTAGTAACAATCAGCACACAAACATATCATTGATACAAAGGGAATGTTTTGATCTCATTTTCATGATTTTTTCATGTAGAATGCAGTAATAAACACTTAGTGACTCTTTTCATTATATTTGATTGTTAWCAGGTTTCATTGTGAAGCTCTCACAAGCCAGAAAAAAACTTCTCCCAGACTAGCTCTAAAGAAAATCATGTAATAAAAAACCCCTCCAAATAAACTCCTCTAGTTGCAAACCTTTCAGGTAAAGGTTTACACCGAATTGAAACCACTGAGCTAAAACAAGTCCCAAATTTCAGAACAACATTCTGTCAAAACCAGCTTTTCTAGAAACACATTTTAGTGATGTTCAATGTACAATGGGCAAGATTATGAGCTTTCGTGTGCAGCTTTCTATGCATTAAGTGAACAATTTGGTTCAGTGTAAATGAAAATTTACAGTCACAGAGCAGCACAAGAATGTTAATATTCATTTCAATATAGCGACAAGCATTGAGCACCCACAGAGTGCTTTGTGCTTAAACAGAACTTCCATCTTATTGTAAACTACAATGCATTCCACTGAGTCTTTTTCAGCAAAAAGTGTTTTGATTTGATGTTCAGCATTTCCCCTCTCTTTTTTAATCAAATGAAGTGTCAAGATGAAGATTACCTTAATCATGCCATTGGGCTGGGAGGGCTCTGACCATTTCAGCAGCAGAGCCCTGCCATTTTCTTTCTTTTCCACAGTGAAGTTGCTCAGACCACTGGGTGAAGCTTCCAAAGTGCGCACAGATGTCCAGGGGCTTGAAACCTGCCCGGCATTGTTTACAGCTACGACATGAATATGATATGTTGTGAAAGGTTTCAATCCAAATAAATGAGCCTGATGCTTTGTTCCCTGAAGCAAGAATACAGATGTTTGAGTTAGTTAAAAAAGTAATCAGCATCTGTGGTTTATGTCACTTGGAAAATGAGGCCTCAGCTCTGGGTCACTTCTGACTGCTTTGCAGAATACCCCATCTGGTTATCAGGATTTTTTTTTTTTTTTTGTGATTTTCCATGACTGAGCCTCAAACAGAAATTCTTAGCCTTTAAAAAAAATTACCTTTCATTATGGTAAGTCTTTGGAGCTAACTCCTTGGGAGTGCTCCACAGTCTGAATCTCAGCTAGGACGCAGCTTACGTTGGTTCAGCACATCCTCAGTCTGAGCTCTGCTCAATGAGGATGAAGGTTCCTTGAATTGGATTCAAGCATGTAAAAACCTGTGGTAAGTGAGGGGTGCCTGCCTCTAGGAAATCTTACACATCTTGTGTGTGGATCTGACATTTCATAGGGATGCTGTCCTGTTCTAGCTGCTTGGGGTACTGGAATCTGGATGAAGTCTGCGAATGCCACCGGGCTCAGCCAGGGCTGCAAGGACAGGGGCTGACCTGGAGCCACACCAGAGCACAGCCCAGCAGAAGTGCAGGGTTGGGATGCAGGCTGATGGACACCAGGAGGGGCCACTGGCATTCCAGCTCACCCCAAACAGCATCTGACACTCACCTGACCCTGCTCGGGCAAGGAGAGCCTCAGCACAAACTCTGATCTAGCCAGGAAGGCCAAAGAGCCATAGAATTATTTTGAACAGTCACAAAAGGCACAGTGCCCAACAAAGAACAGGAATAACATSTTCCAGTAGGAGACTGTGCAGATGTGTCTGATCAGAGGAGTGAAGAAAAAAGGGAGTTCAGCTGATCAATGCTATATTTCATCTCATTTTTAGTTGTACTTTTGCATGAATTACAAAGATCCCAAGAAGGGGAGCAYAGGGTTTCAGTTGCCTTCATGTGGTAGAAAGAGCTGAAGTCAATTTCTCTGTGTCAGTAAGTCGTATTAAGTTGTTAAATGCTAACATTTCCAATTGTTTAATATTTAAACATTTGTTAAGCTATCAGACTCAGAAACAAATTTTAAAGAAATATTAATTTCTTTTTTTAAATATTAAAAGTTAGATCATAAATATTTAAATAGTTATTTCCTCACAACAATGAGTTAGTCTTTTAGATAAATATAGCACAGCATTTGAATGACCATTATGAATATTAAATCTGAAGATGCCACAAGTACAGATTATAAACATACTTTTCTGATAAATGATTCCTTTTTTCTGTTAAACAGGGCAAACACTACCAAGATTAATAATGCAAAAAAGTATAATTCTTTGTTAGGAATTCCCAGCCATCACTGCCAAAAAAGCATAAGCTGAAATGCAAATAGCAATCACCTCGAACAGATTATATATAAAAAAGCTCTGGCTGCTGTGGGACATTTAGAGATATCTTTTGTCATAAGAAACATGGAAAGCATGTGGGCTATAAAGCAAAAACATATGTATATTGTCAATAGCAGCACCTGTTCAATTACAGTTTATTTCGGTATGGAGAATTTCGTTCAGCCCCTAGATGGCAATACTATCAAACACTTTTTGTAACATGAGTACTTAATGATTAACAACGTGCGTTCAGTCATCCAACATACTCAAGGCAGCCATTAAAAAAATAACAAACCTGATTTCATTATAGATTCTTTTAATAAACATTTATGGCTTAGATCCTTGAAAGTGGAAGCGTTTAAACTGCCATAGCCAAAAAACCTATACAGCCGACTGCAAAATTATGAACTGCAGGTTAAAGAACCACGTTTAAATCGAGGCTCATGCTTAGCATAAAAATCTGGCATCAGAAATTATGTTGGCACAAAACATGATTAAAATTAGCTTTACAATTGGATGTAGTCTGTATTGATAGTTTTTATGAGGACAGTTATCTATTAGGTTTTCAAAACAGAACTTTTAAAAGCCTAAAATTTACATTCCGTGGTTCGGGGGTGGGGATGGGAGGAAGGGAGCACACAGCATTAAATTACTGCCCCTGAACTGCTACACAGAGGCTCTCTGAAGGTACAAACACATTATTAAAAACATCAGACAAAAAGCAATGGCTCTGCTTTTTAATGAGCTGCACCATCGGGTAGGTTTTTGTGACAGCAATGCCACAAAACACTAGATTTTGTTTTTTAAACAGAAACACGGCATATTTTCCATCACCCTCTACCATTTTCCCACTAAACCCCAAGATTTAATTATTTACAATCCTCACTACACTTTGAAATGAAACAAGGATGGAGGGATTTCCTTGCCTGCAGTTCATCATGTTCTCTGGAGACTGCTCAACCATTCCTTCCAGGGATGACTTTTATCCCTGGCTCCTACAGATACTTCTTGAAGAGCAAACGGTTTACATGTATTTTTGTTTTGTTTGGTTTTGAAGTAAGCTCAGGGGATGTACTCCCAGAATACAGAGCCATGCTTTCTCCCCCTGCACTGCTGCCATTGCCAGCCGAGAATTTGCTCAGCTCAAAGGCTGATGCTGAAAAGAGGATGGATGGCAGACTCAGTGATTCATTTTAAGAATCACTTTATGTCCTCCCATGACATTTTCAGCCTAGAAATACTGTCCTGCTGGAATGGTCACATATAAATTGCAAAATACACCTTGCAAAGGATAGCACTGTAACTTTGGCTTTGGTGGGCAACGACAAAGCCTTAAACAGGCACAGGAACAAAATAATGTCTGGAACATTCTCCCAGTCTTCCTCTGCAAAGCCATAAGCTCATATATCCCATGTTTACACATGCTAACAGTCCAGATTTCATTCACCATTAAAAGAAAACTAACAAAATAAAATTTTAATGTGAACATTAAGATGTTCGTAGACTGACTGCCCAATGAAATACAATGGCCTACGAGCCCCTGCCCTCCTTTCTGTGTCTCCAACTGTGAAGCGTTCCCATTCCATCCATCAGTCATTAAATTAAGAATATTCCAGCAAACATTTAAGTATGTACAGTTCCACATTCCTYCTCTATAGCCCTTTCATTCTTGCCATATGAACACTACAGGAAAGGATACYTGAGAAAGGAGGGAGGTTGTGATGAGCCCCTGTGATGTGATCCCACCCTGCAGCCCAGAGCCCAGCCTTTGACACAACCCTTGTTTTTCAGCCTGGTCTCCTCTCCTGGTGCAGCTCTGCAAGCACCACCACTGCCCCAGGCAGGACCCCACCTTTGGCTTTGCTGTGTAAAAAGCTTCACACACTGCCAGTGGCAGCACAAGCTGTTAACAGCAACAAAYACACTCCTCGACTAATTCCACTTTTCTAACTGTAAATTAGGATAAAAGTCATTTAAAATAAAACCCTGTTTTAACACATTTTTCAAAACATGAAATGAGAGAACATGAATCATGAATAATGTATCMGTCAAGATTTACTTCAGATTGCCTTTTTTGTTTGTTTATTTTTTAATTCATGAACACAGAAGTCACTTAAAGTCTGGAAACAAATTAGCATAGTCTTTCATGCCATTCAAAGGCAGTGTTATCCATAATGCAAGGTGCCTGCCTTCCTCGCTACCTCTCGGTCCTCCTCCCAGCCACGGGCAGGGCTGCACAGCCTTCAGGGGTCTGATGATTTTACACTGCCTACTGTGATTGCTTTTGACTACTTGAAGKGCCCCTAAGGTGGCAACAGGGTCAAGAGGTCTTTGTAGGTTGAAAATGATCAAAAATTAGCATTGATCTGTAGCTGTCAATAATACTCTGCACGGGTGGACTCCCTGCACAAATGTTTAAACTGCACACAACTACACAACCTAGTCATCTTTGAATCTATCGATCTGATGAAGCAGCACTTTCCAGAGGTGTCACTCTGGGCTTTCCTTCTTCTTTCAAGGCAGGCCAGCTTACCCAGTTGCCTCGGTCTCAGGGCATGAGTTCAAAACGTGACAGACACATCAGAAGATCTCTGAAGCACTGAAGAGCTGCCCAACAGGCAGYCTGAGTATCTGTCCCTTCTCCAGGGGTAATCATCAAAGCTCAGCAAGTCATCACCAGTCGTGTTMAGGTTAGGCTCTGGTTTCTCCTCTCCCCCTATCTTCTCTTTGTACCATAATCTCTACTTGGCAGGTATCTTTTACAGCTGYATAAAAAGAAAGCTCATTCTTTCTGTGAGCCTCTAACTAAACCCTGTGGYGTCAGAAACCACCACACTGCTAATTGTAGTAGTGGCACAGGGACCCAAACCAGCTCTTTCACAACCCATGAACATAAATGATGGGAATGCAGCTCAGTAGAACATCCCCTTGCCTAGAGGCAGAGGTGAGGAGCYCTTCCTGGACAAGGGAGGAGAAAGCTACGGTCACCTGACAGCCAGAACATCAATCCAACCCTACTCTGATAAAAATTTTCAAATTCTCCATAAAGGAATCAGATTCCTCCACGCATGACAGAAACGAGAGAGAATGCTTGGGGGTTTATAAAGACACTCAGTTTATCCTCACCTTTGTCATTATCCTCTTATCTGGTTCCATGCCGGATTCAGACTCTTTGCCATTTTCTGCAAAGCACTGGCAGCACTTCTACCTTGCCTCTGATGCTCACTCATTTCCCAGATTATTTTCTGCCCCTGCCTTCACTCTGAGCGTTGCACTGAGCTCATATTCACATGCAAAAGCTAACTTGTCCTCTGGGCTGCCTTCCTTCTTGGGCTTATATCATGCACACTGTGTCTTTTCCTTTTAAAAAATCTACTCTGTTCCTAAAGCCTTATGCTCAGATTCACAAGGATATAACTTATGGATACACAAGTAATCTATGAGTCTATTCCTGTAGCAGTGCGGACTGGAATATAAATTATTCCCATGGTAGTACTGAAACATCTCAAAGGTTAGTCAAACAGAAACCAACATGTTATTCATTTAACCAGAAATTATCTTGCCTACAGGTAACCAGAATTTCCATTTTTACAAGAAATTGATGTTGCACTATTTATTTTCCTTCCAATTTATAAATATATATAAATTTTAGATTTTTCATTAAATTTTTAAGGTAAATTTCACTCTTAAAATGTTATAKTTTGAGAACTTTGCATTTCACTTTAGAATTTTAAAATTGCCTTTCAACACATATTTTTAATTTTAAACAATTATTTGATTGTTTGATATGACCCAACAGGCTTTCAATAGCAGCAAAATGTACCACACATACAGGTGATAGTTTTTATGGCAAAAAAAGCCCAAAGAAATTATAAAATAAAACTAGATAAATATTTAAGCAATTTTTTAAAGTTTGTAAACCCAGATATTTCCTTATTAAACCTGAAATAGTGTTTTAACATTTTTGCCCAGGGAACGTTCATCCAAACTGCATTTTGTTGAGATGAAAGGACACTCTTCCTTTCCCAGCCCTGAGATGGATTGATGCAGTTCTTTTGTTCTATAGTGGCTAGGAAATGACATAGAAATTCATTGTATYTGAGCCTGCTTTTCTAGAAATAAATGTAGGAAATGGTAGCTTAAAAATGTATTAGAATAAATTTACCTCACAAAGTAAAGCCCATAAAATGGTTTCTTATTAAAACATAAATGTTGATTACATGAWAATAAAATATTCTTTCCGTGACACTCCTGGAAAAAATAATGCCTTCTTTTTTTTTCAACTTTAAGAATGTTCTTGCAATTAATTTTTAAAACAAATAGYACTTTTGCCATCAACACCAGAGAACAAAACTTTTCTCCCCTCTGTGACCCCATGTTCTCATCCTTTCCTAACAGCATCATGATAGAAGCATTTTTAATAAAAATCCTAACTTGCACACCCTGTTTCACTTACCACATAACTGAATAATTTCCTGTGCTAACTGTTCTACATGGGCTTGTGGACTGTATTGGGAAGAAACCTTTAAAAGCAGCAGTAATCTAAATGAAAAGTATTCTGCAAGCAACAACAACTAATAYCTGATACAGAAATATTACATTGCAATTAATTTTCCTCCTTCCTGGCAGGGCACTTAAGGAACTGTGAATTGCATGTAGCTGAATCTGTCTCGTGGAGTTGCTGCCTATTTCCACAGTAGACAGTTTTCTTTCCTGGCACACCTGGGACCTGCTGCAGTCTCACCAGGCATCTGAATCCCCAGCTTTGACTTGAAAGCAAAGCAACACAAAGAAAACTAAGATGCATTGCACATTGAAATGAAATCAAATAAAATCAAGTTGGCCTTTGGGTAGCAGTACACTTTTAAAACACCAATGATGTTGCACTTTTGATGGTAAAACCTTAAAGAAACCTCTTTGGGCAAAGTCAACATTGCTGTTTCAGTGAGATCTCCTCTCCTCTCCTCTCCTCTCCTCGCCTCTCGTCTCCTCTCATTTTTGGATCCCCAAATCATCAGACACCTGTGTCCTGAGAGGACTGGGAGATGCTGTGTGTGCTTGTACTTGCTGGCACTTGAAACGTTTTTGGTACAAATTCAGAACTGCGAGAAAGATGTTTTGCCTTTCAACTCAACACATCACAAGATGATCTTTCGACTACGCCCTCTCCATGAAAAGAAAAATCCAGTTATCAGCCTTTCTTGAAATAGAGCAAAGTTCCAGCTTCATTCTTAGCTCAGTCGTGATAAACACGTCATTATTCTGGATAAGTAGATCTGTTYCTGTCCATGAGATGTCAGCACAGCATGTCCTTATCTTGGGCAGATCTCTGATGGGAAGGCTCCTGTTTGGTGAGACAAACCCCAGCCAGGTGCTCTCGAGCTCCTGAGAGCCTCATTGTGTTACTTTCACTAAAACCTCGTGTTCTGTTGTAAAGGTGACTGCAGAAATCTTCCTTTGTCGCTGCAAGCCCTGCTCATTTCCCATTTTCTATTGTCGTGCCTTAACAATGGCACTGCTTAATTACTTTCTCCACAATTGCACCCCAGGATTTGGCTGATTCCCACTGAATGTTATTTATTCCCCCCTCTCCTCATTTTTGACCTTTTTAATGTCATCAAGAGACTGTCCCCAGGGTMTGCTTTCACTCTCACAAGAACAGAGCTTTGTTAGGGGAAAGCTTCCTTGCAGTCAGCTTGAAATGTGACATTTAACTCAAAGGAAAGCCACAGAATAAGCCAACAAAATATTTTCCTGAAAGAAAACTGAAATTCTGAAAAAACTCCTTTTTTTCCTGAATAAAAATTCTGGCCTTGAAAATGTCCGTCAACTTAAAAGATAAAATAAAACAATACTTCCGAAGTCACTCCAGTTTTTCATAGAAAATATTTCATTCTGCACAGAAGAACAGAGACATCCCACAACCAAACTGCAATTCCACRAGTAATCAGGTGAACACAGAAAGATCTTGGCACAAAGCATTTTGTTTCATAGTTTCATTTTAAATATGAGTTGGATAAAAATGCTGAAATGAAGGAGCTCACCAAGTTTAGGACCTATTCTTTTAGAGAAAATTAACATTCTGTTTTTCTATCACAAACAGGATGAAACAAAAATTGGAATCACAGACCTATTCATGTGACAAAAAAATCCCAATTTTCATTCAAGTCCGGCTGAAAACAGACTCATTCCAGCCTTTGCCTGAAATCCTCTCCATTGGAATAGTTTTCCTGCAGGACATCCAGGTCCCTGTGGTCTTGTGGTACATGTTATTTTCCTTTGGGAATTGCTGAGAGTTTGGGGCCTCAGGATTTCTGGTTTGTAATTGTTTCTGTAGCTCTGCTTTGCCTTCTCATCACTGTTTGTGTCAACATCCCCCTGTGCCACCGAAAGCTCCTGGGTGCCACACTTTGCTGTCATGCTCCATGAAAATATCTCATTTATTTGGAATATTCCTTCTTCTCATACTGAGACTAAGCAGGTGCTCTGTGGCACTCTTAATTTTGATAATTATATCATRGTTCCTCAACCCCAGACCGTGATTTGGACAATTTCAAACCTCTCTATCTCTCAACATGCTCCAAAGGTTTTCCACATCCCCATGGCTTTCCCMGGCGTTTCTAAGCACCTCCTAAATCTGCAAAAAGCCTTTTTGATAAGGGGTGATTGACACAGCTTTCCATGCAAGGCCACACTGCTGGGGTATTTAATGGCACAGCCACAGTTCCCATGGGATTCTCCACCGTGGTTCTTCGTTTGTTCACATTTTTCACTCTGGCCCACGAGCAGAGCAGGAGCTGTCACGGTGCCATAAATAAAGATGACTGTGTTAAGTTGTTCCTTCATGAGTGAAGGGGGCTAATTTGGAATCAGTGAGATATGCAAATAACCTGTGCCTTGTGCTGCATTTATCAGCTTGTGTTTTCAGCTGYTCACACTTTGCCAAGTTGTTCCTCCTAAGGAATTCCTGGGTACCTGGACAGGAATCCTGCAGAGGAATCTCTGGGTTTAGGTAACAAAAAAATCACAGAATGAGTTGGGTTGGAAGGGATCTTAAGGATCATCTCATCCCACCCCTGCCATGGSAGGGACACCTCCCACTGTCCCAGGCTGCTCCCAGCCCMAATGTCCAGCCTGGCCTTGGGCACTCAAAGGGATCCAGGGGCAGCCACAGCTTCTCTGGGCACCCTGTGCCAGGGCCTGCCCACCCTCCCAGGGAACAATTCCTGCCCAATATCCCATCTGGCCCTGCCCTCTGGCACTGNTTTCTCATTTCTTTCATTATTTTTTTTTAAATTCATCAAACATCACTGAATGGCACCTTCTCAAAAATGTATTTCCATCTGTATTTGTCTAATTCCTACTAAGGAATATTGAAACCCAAAAAAGACCTTTTTTTCTGCATGACTAAATAAATCAAATAAACCAAAATATCAATGACATGACATTCCACTATAGACACCATCTAGAGGACGATGTCAACATGTTTTCCTAACATTAATATTTTATCTCTAACAACACTCACAAGACCTACTGTATAATAAAGCATAGTTTTTCACCTTATTTTCCCCCCCATATTTTTACACTTTAAACCATGTTTATTATTCCCCACAGTGAGAAAGTGAGGCAGAAGGAAAGAAGCAGCTCTTTTTATGAAGTAGATAGCTGATGGGACAGTTTCCCATAAACTTTGGTTTTAGTCAGTTCAAAGCTGACATCACTACTTATCCCAAACGTTACTTCTTGCTTTTGATAATCATGTTTGGTATAACAATCAGATTAAGTTTCTCTTCAAAATATGATAGGCTACAGCTGAACTCCACAAATATGTTTAACRTAAGTACCACATGTAGTGCTCCTGATGAGCAAAGACTTTCCATCCACTATTTGTTAACATTTAGGAGTGGGGTTTCTCTCATGGATTTATTCCATATTGTCGGCAGACAAGGCAAGAGAAAGAAAAAACACTGCTGCTGTCAAACAGCAGCTAGAGCCTAAGGGCTCAAACCTGCAAATGGTAGGGGGTACATCCTTAATATGGAGCATTAGGGGGTTAATGTTATATTTTTTCCTAATGCCATAAACTGTATTTYCCATTTGATATTTTGGCTGATGGCCAGAATCAGAACAAACAGAATCTGGACTGCCACATCAGTCTTCTTAGTCTCAAATATTTTTTCTCTTTTTCTTTTTCCCTACTAATGTCCAGGGTGGCAGGAGCTTTATAAACCAATGTAATGAAACCACAAATGTTTGTTTTCCATAAAAATTGATAATTTATGTCCATGAACTTCTCAATTTTGTTTTCCATAAAAACTGATAATTTATGTTCATGAACTTCTCAATTTGAGATATCTTATGTCACTCAGTTTTACTCTGTTGCAGAAAGAATGTGTTTTTGTCATGATCAAATATTTTGGCTTTTGGTTTCATTTAAAGTTTTCTTTTCCAAGAATTCACGTTGCCCTTCTGCTACATTTGTGACTTCAAATATCTGTGACATAAGACACCTTCTGCACCTCTTTCCAAATACATTGTGTATGATAATATGAGGAAAAGTAGCTCTGAATACTGTGAAACTTTTTTCATCTGGTCTTAAAATGGCATGGGTGCAGCATCTTAAAGTTTCTATTTTCTGAAAATTTGAAAAAAGAGAGTTTGGCTGTAGTTTTGGTGAAAGGAAGACAGAAAGACTCCTTGGTTTTCCCCTATAACAGCGATTATTTTCAATTTTCGCCTTTGCACAGCTCAGCAGCCATACCTGAGAATGAGAAATATAAAGAGAAAAAAAGAGTTTGAAGAAAATCTTTAAGGGGACTTGTACAAGGACAATCTGAATCTTAAGAGAGATTGTAGGTGAACTCCCACATCAGTTTCCTTGCAAATGCCACTGAATGTCAGTTGTGCTCCATAAAATAAAGACTTCGCAGTTATATATGGCTTTTCATCATAGGATCTCACATCATTAATTAATTAAGTCTCAGGATATCCCCCTGTGTTCCTGTGTGCAGCTTCAGGAAACTGATTTGTTTAGACCCCATTTTACACAGGTAAAATAGACTGTCATATTATTGCTAAATGCAAGCTTTATTCCCTTTTCTCAATCATTCTGAGTCCTTGTCTCTCTCACCCAACACATGCAAAAAAAGAGCAGTTCTAACTGCTGCTAAGTAGAGGAAGATAGCACAGCCTCCAGGCAATTCACAGCTTTAAATCCCTKCTTTCTGCCAACACAATGGAAAATAAAAGCAGCATTTTAAAGGAGACTAAAAGGTTCTTACTTCCTATTTTTTTATTCCCTTTTCTCTGCCCTGTACTGAACAGTCCTAGCTTTTCATTCAAACTTTGTCTGCTCTGTATGTAATCACTTCTGAGAGACATTAAAAGGTAAGCATAAACAATTTAGTTGGAGCTACATTATAAAGGCCAGAGTTGTGTCTGAGTATGTGACTGAACTTAAAATGTCACCTTTAAAATGAACTGAGTATTTWAAAAAAAATGATGGGCCAGAAAATACTAACCCCTGTCTCTCAAAAGGCTTTTCTTCACCAGGTTTTCCATTCCTTCCCTCACTGCTTTACACTTCCTACATGAAGATACCTGCTGCCAAGCAGAGACTGGATGAGAGTAAAGGAAAGTATGCAGGTGACCATCAGGGAAAAGWGCAGTTCAATTAGGCCAGTACAAACCAGGAAAAAGAGATTTGCTCTGCACCTTTTTGTACAGAGCAGTCGCCATCAGCAGAAGGCCACAAACACGCGCTGCTTATGCAGGGAGGGATGCCTGCTCTCTTTTGTGTGCCTGGAGGGAAGTTCAGCCTATTTTCTGAATATTAGCAGGGGATATTGATCAGACACACATTTAGGTGTACTCTTCAGGGACATGTTCCTCAGCAAAGCACAGCTTCCCATCAAAACATTGACAGGTTAAGCAGACATCTGACACCTTYCTTCCAGAACTCAAGGGATGTTTCCCCAGTTTTGGAGTAGGGGACTGCTACCTGCCCCTGCAGGTTGTATGAGCTACTGGAGAGTCTCAATGAGTAGCTGAAAAGTCCCCAAGTCACTTGATGGTAAAAAAMCCCCACAAATCTTGTTTCCCATTGCAGCTGGTATGGATTGCCTTGCTGCTGAAAATAACAAGGTCCAAAGAAGAACAAGTTATATATTGCTGTGTCCCTTAGCAGCGATGTTTGGTCATATGAAGGCTTGGAATCAACTTCACGCTGAGGAAAGGCTTGAAAAGAAAACAAGAAAAAAGGGTGGTAATAAAGTTAGGTAGAGTAACTGGGAAAGAATCTGCCTTCGGGTTTAAAGTCTTGAAACCAAGTAAAACTCACATGATCATGGATGGATGAACATCCAGACCCTCCCATGATCACATGGCTTCAATTCCCTCTACTTGAAGCTTATAGGGCTCACTGTTGGGAGGAAACTCACCTTGACACAGCATATGAAGCTGTGTCTGCAGACTGCCCATTCCCATTTTCTATGCTGTCAGGTGAACATTAAATTCATATACATACACAGAAAAGCACAGAAAAGACAGCTCTGTCTGCTGCAGTGGCAACAAGGAAAGCAGCTAGAAAAACTTCACTTTGAAACATTAATGCATAAATAAAACAGAGTCTTTAATCATGTCCTTTCATATGGTCACACATTCATTAGTCTCTCCTAGTGTGGGTTGGGCTTCTCAGTGCAAAGCTCCTGACAAAAAAAACCCTGAGCTGCTTGTGGCTTTCTTTGCAAGATGAGGTAGTCAGGGAAGAGATGAAATATGTAAATACAGAAACATTACTTGAAAACTGAAGCATAACAAGCTTAGTTTGGATTCTGTATTTTCCTTGGATATTTAAGTTACTTGGGGAATTTAAATAGATCACATAAGCTTAGTAAAGAACATATTGTGCTGATTTCTGAATTGAAAATGCCTTTGCAGCCCATTATTGACTCCAGCATATTAAGTTGTAAATCCACTCGTTTCACTGTCTCATCTATTGATTAGCTGCAGGTATGCATGTTATAAATGAGCAATCCAAAGAGAAATTACTACAATTTAGTCACTTTGGGAMAGAGTTGCACATGTATTTAAGTGCTCAAATATGAGGATAGGCACTATGGGAAAGAGTCACAATGTTCTCCTACATTCTGACYCAAACCTTGTGGAGCTACTGTCCTCAGTTACTGCCTATTTTGCTCMGAGAGAAGGAGGTCTCTGCAAAGGGAAAGTCTGTTGTTGATGCTGAACCTCTGCTCTGAAGGGCCTGTCAGAGATGCCTCACTCTCTTTCAAGACAGATTAGACAGACTGACCKGCATTTGCCATCCAAAGTAAGTTCATAGAATTCACAGCTGTGTTTTTTTTTTTTTTTCTTAAATTCATAAAAGACTCAGAGAGAAATAAAGTAAGTGTCAATATTTTCAATCAGCACACAGTAACAGACCATACAGGTCTGCTCTTTTTTTTTTTCCTAAAGTGAAACAGAAAACCATTCATAGCTTCTGAAGTTAAACTGCAGCGGTTTCAAAACACTTCAAAATCCACKCAAGCTTTCATTTGCCTTTTCAAGGATCCTGGATCAGGGTCTTTATAAGCAGAAGAACAAAGCTAAATGGTGAATGTAGAGGACACCCAACCAGAACAGGGATCTGCTTCAGCTAATCTGAAGTAAATATCGATTTAGTTAATATTGAAGCAAACGTCCTTCTGGTTTCCATACACAGGCCAGCATGTTGGAGATGATGTTACTCAAGTGTGGTTTAAAATTTCCATTAATTCCCTCAAATCAAATAACAAACAGGGATTCGTTAACAAAGCAATTCAAGGTGTAGTGATGCTTCTACGTGGGACTAGAAAAACTGCAATCTAATAAAGAGTTGTTGCAAATTTTTGTCTCAGAATTGTCCTATTTTAAAAGTTGCATGGTCTCAACTGTTTGTCCTAAGAAGCAGGACTTGACAGTATTTGACATCAGGGCAGCTAGAGCTCAAACTGTTGTGTTACCTGGTGGAAAAGGTGATGTTTTCTTTCCCATTTGCTCTCAGAGTCTCTATTCAGTTTTTTTAGGCCTGGACTTTCCAGTGACATTAGGCACAGCACTTAAATATGTTACTGTCTTAAGCTACAACTGTAGTATAAATCTCATGATCTATTGGTACATCATGTGTCTAGTATTTCTAGCATAGACTAGTATTAGAGAAAATCTAAATTATCATCTGTCTTGAACCCCTGAAGAGAAAACAATAAAAAATAATTTTATTATACCATAATGACAAGAATAATACTTCATCTGGGAGAAGATGTCTTCTGACTTCTCACTAATTCTTTTTTAAAGCCTGTTGAAATATAAGAGTGCTGCAAAGTTTCATTCATTTTGTTTGTGCAGGGTAAAGTTTTCTTTATAGCAAAAATACAGAAAATTTATCACTGCAAGAAGTCCACTTCCCTCACTCTTTTGCAATATTAAAGGTGCATTTGCAATTCTGATCTTGTGGGACAATGGTAAACCTGGTGCCTTTTTTGCAGCCACTAGAGTAGCATCTCCACACTGAATGGTATATTTGTCACAYGCTAGGAGCTCTGCTCTGGATGGTAAAAAATATAATTGCTGCATTCAAACCTGCAGGAAATGGTCTTAGAAAAATACTTGRAGCAAAATTCAGGACCAAAACAAGTAATGATTTGTGACATGCCCCAGCAGGTTAACTAGATCCTGGGACCTCTGYACATCTTTCTGTGGTGAATATACAATTCCTCAGTGTCCTTTTGGCACACAGCCAACACACTCCAGGGGTCCCTCTGAGACACCCAAGCAGTCACATCATCTCCATCTTAGGGTGCTGTGGGCACAGAACTGTGCACAAGACAAACGTGCCACATGGAGGAGGAAGGAGGAACAGCCATAGATTAGTTTGAATAGACAGCCTCAGCTGCAAAGTCAAAGAGTTTGGGGTTGTTGTGCTGCAGGTCCAGCTGCTGCTCTTGCACCAGCCACAGGGTGCCTTAAATGAACACGAGTGGGCGCCTCCCAAATCTTTCCCTGTGTAGCTCCACAACCTCCAGTAACACAAAGCCTTTACCTGACCAAAGCAGAGTCCTGCCTGCTGTAAGGACTGCAGGACCCTCAGAATATATGGAAACATAAACAAGGTCCTAATAAAAATCTGAAAAACACACTCTTCTACTAGGATGGAAACTCCTTCTTCCTATATCACCATGGTCTGTAACTGTGCTCTTAGGAAGAAAGGCTTGTGAAGGGAAAAGAAGGGAGGAAGAAACAGTTTCCACAGTTTGGGTTGCAGGAGTAAAACAGCCTAAAGGTGCCAGAGGTGTAACAGATGATATTTGGTACCCTARAAGATGTAACATGGCACCTGCTAAYAAGGTGAGAAACATTTCTCTGAATCTGCCAGCAACTTTAGTTGGGGCTGTTGCAGCAAGCCCTCTGCTTCATGGCTTAGAAACCTTCTTTCCACGCTCATAGTTTTCCTTGCTGCTCATAAAGCAGTCCAACCAGTATATCCTTTCCAAATCGTCTGGCCTGGCAGATGCTGTAGAAGGGACATCTGT
>NW_026623280.1:2003024-2037282 GCF_030028575.1 Malurus melanocephalus
AGTGGCCTTGTTTATGGCAAGGATGGTATAAACAGAAGAGCTGAAGCCTCTCCTCTCACCATTCCCCTCCACGTCTATTACCACAGTACTTCAAAATCATCAAAGTTGTGCAACAATCCATTTCAACCTTTCTGCTCTAATTAGGCAATTCTACATGTCTGTCTTGATAGGTGGGGCTTACTGAAGCACTTAATCAGTTTCTGGAGGGGCATCATAGTGCCAATCCAAATGCTTATTTAAACAGAGCTGTAGTGCCAAATCCAGCATATTCTGCAGCAGCATGGAAACAACGGAATCTGTGAGACACAGATTGCCTCACACACTTTTTTAAAGCAGCCTTCAATGTGAAGGAGCACTTGTCCTGTATTCATCCTGTGTAAGCTTAACAGGTTTAGAGATAAAAACATGGAAAGCATTTTTTATTACTGGGCTTTCCTGGCAAATAAAACAATTAGAGCAATTCCAGTACAAGCCCTTCCTGAAAACTGTGCTAACAAGGCTTTGAATCTTAAAAACTGCATTTAAATCAAACGATTAATTTGCAAACCCATCACATACAGCACACACRTAGTAGGTGGGGATCATTTCATTGAAATTAGAATGCAAATATCTCTATACATGAGAGGTCACCAGTTGTTGTACGTTAAAATCTTTTCACTGTTAGGCATAATTAAAATACTCTAACAGTGGTTTCAGTAATTTAAACATTGCGGTATTGTTGTAATATTTTTCTAGGCTTCAAGAGTTCACAATTGTTTGGTCCAATCAAATCTGGGAACACCGGAGAAGTTATCACCCATCAAGGTAATTACTTTCAAGTTGAAATAATTACTCCATCAATGTTAATGGTCTTTCAACTTCAATAAAGCACTCACCTGCCGATAATCACAGCTAACCTCTTGCTCTCATGTAATTCCCTCTCTATTTAGCAGGTTATATTACAGCCGTTAGAGTGGTCACTTGTCCTGAACAGCTGCTGAATTTCACTTTGATCGTCTGTGAACCATAAAAAAATTAGTCATCTGTGTATGATTTCCCCTAACCCATAAGCCCTTGCAGAGCTAAGGAGATGATCTTTTGGCTGCATTAGGGCACTGCTGAGCAGCCATCTTGTTTCTGGTGGTGGCTACTTTCCACTGTCTAACAGCAGCACAGTAGCCTAATTAACTTTTGCCCTCTGCTGCCGTTTACAGCTTTCATTCATTGCTAAGTAGCACATCTTCTGAATTYATGGCATTTATGGGGATTCCTTCACTTACACTCATCTTCTCTGTTCTCAGGGTGCACTCCATTTCACAGCCATCTGCAATAGGCATGTATAAAATAGTTTCACTGGTCCCTCTCCTTGGCATTTTTTTTTCTTATTCTTGTGGCTACAATTTTCATTACTTTTTCTGTAAGGAAGTTGCCATGTACAGCACTGCATACTGCATTAGTGAATAGTGTGTACAAGGAAGTTGATAACTATGTGATATCTCATCTTTAGTGCTGCCAAATGGTCACAGGGTCTAGATGAGGAAATGGAAGTGAAGCATCACWCATGAATGTGTTAAGTATTTTTAAATGCAATGAATAAACAGAATGAAACTAACTCTGGATGCATGATTCCAGATATCGGGAAAATCCAGCATAGGAGGCATGAATATATGGCAGCACTGACCACTCCAGATTATTTCTGATATAATGATTTTGAGATARAGTTTTTCAACAAGCAAACTAAAGCAAACTATACTTTTAATATTCTTACCCAGTTTATTTATTTGACATATAAATTACTGCCTGCTTATAACAACACAATCACGTTAGCCAAAGCCTCATTCCCCTACCAAAGTCTTTATTACAGCTATTCTGCAATATGTCTACAGATTTCCCTATCACAGCACCTGCCAAGAGAAGCTTGGCCAGTGCACTTACACACCATCTCCCCAAATAATGTAAGGGACGCCAACATGTGTTCTCAGCTGTTAGCACAGCTGCATCCAAACCGAGGTTTTGCTGGGGCAGTGAGAGCAGCTAAGAGATGCCTTAATTTTTTCACCCCAAACTGGCATGGTTATGCCAAAAAAAGCCTTWAAGGGTAAGTTTTGCCTGACAGCCTCACATTGCAAACCACATAGTGAGAAGAGCTGTGCTTCTAGGCAGGCACAGGTGCAGGATTTCCCATGCTTACACCTATCTCTTACATCCTCTAACAAGCACAATTCCCTTTTATCTACAATTTGCTGAGGTGAATTTTGACCTTGATTCTATATGATAATAATTATTATGTAGAATTATGATTCTACATAATACATTGGGGGGGGGGGGAACGACACTGCCCATAGCAAGCAGTTTTTCTTTTTAACCCTCATCTCTGGATGCTTTTCTTTGTTCAAGCACATTCTAACAGTTGCATAGTTTATATTTTTTACTCAACTTCCTGGCTTTGAATTCTCCTGCTCACGATAAACAACCAAACACTTGATATAATTGTCATGGGAAAAACAGCACTACACACCCACAAAACATCTGTCAAGAAACGTCCAAATCTACCCACATTTCCACCTCACAGCAACATTTGGAATACAGCAGTTGAAGAACGGTGATGCTTTGCTGACATTTGGCAGGCACTCATTGGCTTTATAATGAAATCAGCTCTGGGCTCTGTGTTCACAAGCTTAAGTCCTAAGTTCACAAGTGAGAAGCTCACYTTGACAATCTAGTCACTTTATGCAGATTTCTGTAAATTAGAACCTCCTGCCAATCCATTCCCCTATAAACACATCTGTCTCATGTTAATGCTGTCAAGACACTAAATATGATTCCTGCTTTAGAGGGTTAAAATAAGCTGCAAAGACATTGTGGGACACACTTGTGCTGCTGTAACCAGTCTTGACTTTGCTCTACAAATAAACCAGAATGTCAGTTTAACTCGCTGTCACCCAGCATCTGCCACTACACTCCTGGCCAAACAAGCTAAGGAAATGGGTGACACTGCTCTTTAGCTGTGAAGCACGAAAATGGCTCACGTGAATGTCGCTTGCTTTTAACGGTGCAGGACACCCTCTTTCATTTCATTTCTTTTGCTCTGAGAATTGAGTTCTTGTTTTTATCTCCATGGGCTGTGTAAAATTTCAAGGGGTCAGTGATAACCTTAAGGTACCAGATAGCCATACCTTTGACATATTAACTCAAATACATAAAAATGGGGAGCAAAAAGCTGGATACGGGGAAGGTATGGTGGATAAAACCCAGAAGGTGCTTCTCATTTGGTTCTGAAATGGATAGAAACAAACCTGTCAAATTAAAACAGTCTGCAGGGACATTAGCAAAAGCTTAATTTGTATCCTGCAGTGTTATAAAGATTGTATTTCTCCTCTAAGTTTTAGTCAAGCTTCGTGTCCCGGGGCAGGCAACCAAGGTGCAACTGACAAGTGCGAGGGTGGTAACAGCTCCTGTGATTCTAGCACTGCTTTTTTTTTTTCTGGAATAATCTAATGGGATAAGAATGGAGTCTAACAGATTAAATAAAGGACCAAACTCATTGCTTTCTTAATACTTTAAGTCTTGCTTGTAACATGGAAGCTAGTGAGAGAGAATGACTAATGGCCTATCCCACGAGGGAGCTCCAATAGAGATGCTTCAKGAGATTAAATGATTTAGCCTAGTACCCATGGAAGCTGTATTTTAAAGGAGCAGAAGTTTAATCATTGGAATTCTAGCTCCTTCAATAAAATTACATTTTAATTAAAATATCTCATTCACAAAGCTTAAGTTAAGGGTGTATCAGCAATTTAATGATAAAATTCTATTTTTAAGTGTTTATAACTTTGAAAGTTGGTATCCAGGTTTTTCGCCAGCTGGGATAATTGACCTAGCCTCCTGAAGGTATCTTTGATAACAGAACTCCATGCACTTTATGTCAATAACTTTGATTCAAAGCTTTAGCTSTTCTGCTATAGTCCAAAGAGGTAGGATTCAGATCTCAGGTCCTTAGCATAAATCAGCAACAATTCTATTCAGTTAATGCAGCTGCAACAACTTAAAGTGAGTGCAACTAATGGAGGAGATGGAGGAGATGTGCAGAAAGATTTTTCCCCAAAGGGCAGTATAATACTTTAAATAAAAAATGTGTAGCAAAAATATTAATTGATWCATGTTCAAGACAAAGAACAGAAGAAAAACCATGCAAGTCAGCTTTGCTGCAATGCTGGTAGAACAGTTGTACATATGCTGCCAGAATGTCACTGTCAGGATAGTGTTTGGGGAAAATACAGGATTTTGGAGCCAGGAAAACACAATTTAGTAAATAATAGCTTGTTAATCTAAAAGGCTTTTAACTGATGTTGTTAAAGAAACACACTGTAGCAACATTATTTAAAAGACCGCTTTGGTAGGTTTTATTGCCCACAGTACAACCATCTTGGACATTTTCTGTTGTTGTTGGCATGCTTAGAAGACATTGCAATGCATGACCAGCCAGGTCAATTCTGATGCTCAGCAACACACTGCATGCTCCTGAAGCACAGTAGCAGGGGAAGCCCTGGCTTTTCACTGCCTTTAGAATCTTCGGTGTATCATCGCAACTGTGATGGTGGTTATTTTTCTTAAAACAAGGGAGCTAAGTACCAAAATGCCTGAAGTTCAACAAGTTTGGAATCCCAATCTTCTTTTTAAAGCCTGGCACGGTGTGCAATGTGGATGCAACTGCTTCAGAAGGCAGAACTACATGTTATTCCTATAAYCCAGTTGAAGACCAGTTTTCTTTTTCAGAAAAAGATGTATTAGAAACTTAATCCAGGAGAGTAGACACCTTAGGCTCCCAGGAAGGTAGACACAAAACTGCTTTAGAACCCTATGATCAAGGGTATGGAATTACCAAGCTAGAAATTTCTTCCATCATGTCATGTTGCGATTTGTCTGAGGAAGTTRCTTAAAGGTTACTACTGGGTATTCCAGAGATCCTACTTGAATTGTCACCAGATGCTTTATAATTGGGATGATTAAGAATTGAGGGGATTTATGGTGTTATTCAATACTGACATGACTATGAAGATAATTTAGGGAAAATTCTAGATTTATGAACTTGAGGTGGCACCGCTGAGGAAACCTAACCTTATTACAATCTCCTTAAACTTTTTAAAACTTATTTTCAGAAGACAACCAAGCACACCAAGCTGTCCTAATATACGGCATTAACACTCAGTCCAACTAACTATAAGCTGTCTTGCTACAGAAAGACTAGAATGTAATATGCTGAGGGAAGGGGCAGTGGTAAATGCATGAAACAACCACACCTGTCACAATGTTACAATATAACATTGTCAGTTCCAAAACAGCCTGCCCTTTCCCAAATCTAACCCTTCACATACTGAATAGAAACAGTAAAAGAAAGGGAAGGGAAAGACAGACCAGCAGTGCAAAGTAACATCTAATATAAATACATGAAGTGGAAATAAAAGTAGAACTGCTTTTATTACTGATGAATTATGAGGGGAACATGCAAATGGGTTGCATATATGAACTATGTAATTACTAATTAATTMATTCACTTTATGATTCCAACTGAATTAAAAAGCAGAATTATATACAAGGAGGAGTGATATTGCTGTTCTTTGTACAAGTCCTGTGAAACTGTTTTGTCAGTCAGACAAAAAGCTCAGGACAGTATTTTCAGTGCAAAGCTGACAAATGCATGTACTTAATTCCAGACATGACACATCCATGCTTTTGAATAATCTACTTGCCTCTACCAGAAATCCAATGTTAACATGAAATGTTTCAGTCTGCAGTGGGCCAAACTCAAAACTTAAACCAACAAAACAACGGGCAACTGGAAACCCCACTTTTCACATCAGCGTCAAGACAGATTTTTAAATACAACAGCGATCACAGCAGAGTAAAAACATTTTAGAATTGGTTTGGTGGCTCAGTTCTTACCATTACGGTGAGTGCTGTGACAGCTGGGGTGCTGAAGGTTGGGTCGCTGCCCTTTTCTTGATAGACCACTCGGTACAGAGAGATGACACCGTTGGGGGACAYGGGCTGGGTCCAGTTCAACCGCACYGAGTACGCGCTGGTGGCTTGTGCCCAGGGGGCTCCCATGCCCCACGGGGAAGCCTCCAGAGTCTGGGCGGAAGCCCACAGGCTGTCCACAGACCCCACGGAATTCTGAGCCCTGGCRCGGTACTCATAGAGAGTAAAAGGCTGCAGAGCATCGGACGCGTCAATGAATTCCAAAGCTCCTTCAGTCCAGATGAACAAAAGCAGCTCTTCTTGACTGCCTACAGGACGTCTGGAATTAAACCAAAAGCTGTGTGTTTAAAACTGAAAATAGCTTTAGCAGTCCTAYAACAGTAGATCTTGAAGTTCCAAGTTCAACTTGTATCTCAGAAGACTACAGGACTAACTTCTCTATGCTCCACATACACATGGAACTGCCTACCTATCTTTGCATCTTAAAAGCATTTCCCCGAACTTATGTGAGGGGCTGAGTAGYGAAGAAGAGCTTTTTGAGGCAATCAATTGTGCTCCTCTATCTAGAAGAATATTATAAAACATGGCAAACAAGTGTGCTGGCACGGTCCAGAGTAGCAACACAATGGCTTTTCGTCCTTTCAGGATAGAACACAGCACAAATGAGACTTTCGAAAMTTAGAATGTGAAACTTTTAATCTATTTGTAGGTGCTAAGCAATGAYTTGTATTGCAATATGGGTGCAAGTTTTCAACATTTCTGAAAATTGATCTATTTATGGAGGTATTCACCTCAGGATCCCTCCTTCATGGAAAACTTACGAAAAAATTACGGGAGAAAAACGTTACCTAGTGAACAAGGGATAAATACTCCACCGTGCCCTCAAAACTAAAGCTGTGCACTTTCAAATTCTTATCTGCTCACACTAAATATCCCATTTTTTCTTGYAAATGGAATAAATAATCCCTTGTGCATAAACTTAGCTGAATTTGCAGCTCTGCCACCAAACCTCATTAAAATATCACACACAGTGTTTTCTGTAATAAACTACGCATTTTTTTCCAACACTGTTTCTGTTTAAAAATGAAAATCTAAGATATATGAAGAAAATTCACTGTATAGGTTTTTGGCATAATGGACTTTTCTTTTTGTCTGTAAACACAGACATATATATACACACATATATATGCATATTTAGCATTACTACTACAGATATGYTTGTGTTGGACCTGATATTCTGAGTACCAGAGATTACAGATGATCTTCAGCCCCTTTGTTATATGGCCCCTTCTTCTATTTAATTTACAACAGTTTTAATAAGCTGAGCACTCATCTTCAAAACAGAGTTATCAAATCAATTCTTTCACTTGGCATAAAAATGTTTGTGTGAAATTAAGTTGGTTACATTTAAACACTGTGATAAATCTCAGTGATGGCTATGCTGTACTGCACATGAATTGTATTTCCCCTACTCTTCACAGGAGCCTTGGCCTTTACAGAATGCAAAAGCACTTTCACCCTCCATGCCAACAACAAAATTCCAAATTACATTATCTGCCACTTTCATTGCAAGTAGGGCATATTTGCAGGAGTAAAATTGGTTTGTCTGCTACTGGGTGTCATCATCACTACACACATACACAGAAGGTGAAGAACATTTCTTTGGCAAGAGAAAATCTGTGTTTCAAAGAATTCMGTTGGATTTTATTTTGTTAGATCAAACCAGAATCAAATTAAAAAATTTTAAAAGGGTTGATTTTTTAAAACTAATTATCTTAGCTGCTTGTAATAATATATTCCCARGTATTAACATGCAAATATGAAGAACATAATGAATGCAAGTGTGTACACAGCTGTTTATTCRTCCTTTGTGTATGTGCATAATATAAGGTATGAACGAAGATATTATTTTCTCATAGAAAGCCATATAATATTTTCTAAATTCTGAGATAAGCAGAATTACATGGACACTTTTTTATTTATAAGGTTAAAGTGTGATTTTTTTTTAAATAAGAGTTTTGAGGTAAAATATCTCTATCATAGTGAAAGAGGCAAATTACAAGATGTATTGATACTGAGGGTTGGTTGGCAGAACTGGGCAGAGAATGGCAGCTGGAAAAAGCAGGAAAGATTCCCTAGAAATTCTCAGCCTCTCTGTAAGAGGGTCCAAAATTTCCCATCGTCTCCAAAATCCCACCAGCAATTTTTAATACAATTCCCATGCTCTGTTATAATTGCAAGTTAAGACTCCTGCAGAGCCCTCCYTTGGATGCTGTCCACTGACGTAATGCAAGACATGTAATTTTGAAAGGTGAATCACTACTATGCCTTTCTCCTGCACCTAAAAATATAGTCTTYTCTCTGTGTACTCAAAAACATGTCTAAAAAAATCTCTGTAAATAAGGGAAAAGGGAGAACATTTTAATGCAATAAMGTCACATTTAATGTGTCTTGCTGACCAAACAATATGGGACTTAAATGAATACATAAATTTATGTTTTATAAATATTCCAAACTCTGTGATAAACAGTTTTTTCACACTGAATGATCAAATATGCCACCAACTGTAAGCTGATTCACAGGCAAAGCTGTACAAYGTAGCCTGGTTAAGTATTTAGATCTTATTACTGCTGAATATTTAATGAATGAAACTTATGGTTAGGTAAATTGTTCCATCTGTAGTGCTAAAAACCAGAATATCTTCATGTATGAATAAACTTTGAACAGAAGTGGTTGAACAATCTGTAATCATTTCRTCTTAAGATTTAAGATTCAGCTGCTCATTTAACTGGAAGTATTTCTTTTGTACAACGAGCTGCAAAGGAGAATTACATTTCCAAGAGCTGGAAGCTGTCTCCTAATCTGCATAGTCTGATTTGCTGCTTACATCCCTTTTGAAGATGTTCAGATAGTTATTTTTATAAGGGCAAATTCTCCCTGCCCCAGTGCCAATCTGAGGCAGATGACATAAGAAGGAGAATACAATCTTCTTTGTGACAGATAACTCCATCACGAAGCCACACTGACTGCAGCGCCYTCCCCTCGGCTTCCCTGTGAGCGCYGAGAYGGTGAATCCCGGAGGTCTTGCAGGTCAAACCAGAATTATTCCTCACATGTTTACCTTCCACCATACAACTAAATTACACGTTTTAGCAGCACTTGCTGCTTTCCTCACTGGAGTTGTTTTTAGGAGCACTGAAAAGTCTTGGGGTAAAATTCAAAGGATCGGGGAATCACCCTGTCGGATGTGGGGGAACAGTGCAATATCAGCAATGCTCGCACTCCACAGTTTCACAACTTATTAGGAGCCTCACTTACCATTTTATTCAACAAATCTACACTAATGTAGCTTTTATCATTTGGGGTATTTTTTTTAAATATTAGTTCTGATGTAAAAAGCAAAAAAAAGAACAAAAGGAATTTGAGGTTATTGCATGTCATATACCAGTTTAGACTGGATATTAGATCAATTACAGGTATAAATAAAAGCCTCCAGGAGTTCTAGTATTCAATGACATAACCATCYATAGGGATTCCTACATTAAACCATCCAGTAACATATGTTCCTTGGAAGCTGTCTTGGGTACAACTCATGGTTAARGGTATACGGTTAAGCAATGAATTAATCATAAAGAATCAGCCTAGAAGCCTCTACACTGAGAGTCACAACAGCCACGTGTGAGACATGTCTTCTGTCTTAAATTGCCAGTTGATTTTTCTGCTACATTTTCACCAACAGGACTGCTCAGCTAAYGAAAGCTATGTTTCAATCTCATAAATATTTACTGAATAAAATAATCTTATTGGGCAAGACATAGACAGTTTGACAGAAATTCAGACACTCCCTTAAGGAAATGACAAACCAAAATACTTGGGATTTTATAGGCAATATATCTTTAAGGGCCATCACATGTGCTTCCTACACAGTGCATGCTGATAATCAATAGAGAGCAGTACCATTAACTGATGTGACCTAAAGCTTATTAAAATACAGCAACAAATATGTATCATCTATTTTCATAATACTACTTTTTCAGACTAGCAACTTCTGTGGTTGCCACAGGGATGTTATGTCATGATGAATGGGGAAAGAACTCAAATCGGTGATTTTTGTATGAACCAGATCTTTTGTCATTGAYGGTCTCTTTGAAGTTGTGGTCCTTGCTAGAAAATTTTAAAAGCTTTGGTTCTGTGTTTAAAGCTGCTGTATGAATAAAAATAAAATATCACCATATCTTCTATTATAAAATAAGATTTACATTTTTTGGTTCCTAGCAAAATGGCTGCAAACTTGGGAGTACTTTTATGATGCTAGAGGCAAGCTCGAGTCCTGCCACTTTAATGCAAAGATCTGCACACACACTAGGTCCCCAAGGTTCCAGGTTTTGAGTTAAATGAATTTATTTTGGTGGCAATGCAGTAAGGAAGAGGCACATACTGAAGAAGAAATTACATTCCATAACCTTCCATAGAAATACTACAGTCTTGCTGCTATAACAATGTAAGGCCATGTGTGGCTACAAAATGAAAAAGAACTATGTGCTTACATCCCATTTCTGATTTTTTTGTAGCTATCTGAGAAAGATTTGATATTGTTGTTGTCTAAGCACATTTAAACTTCAGCTGAAATAACTGCCAAGTGATTCATGCCTATGTAGGTGAATATACCGATTGTATCTGGAGCCCCAGTGCGCCATTTTCATTTCACTTTAAATAAAAAACAAAATGTATCTATGTCAGTCAGTGCCCTTCTGCTGTACTCAGAGGTATCAAACAGGCTACAATTATGATTGTGAAGTGATTGTGTCACATTGGAGGAAGGTTTATTGCTTTTGAGTCTGCTAGGCAGTAACACATTCTGTTTCATATTACTCTTTATATCATTGTTTGGCTGTGACTAGAATAATCAAATGCCATCAAATGCTGTCAAATTCAATTTACAGTATTTTTCACTGAAGCAGGCTTTCTGCATTATATTTCCTGTTTTCCCTTTCTATGGTTGCCATGGAATAGCAGTGGTAATCATCAGCTTTATTTACAAAGCCAACAGAGTGAAGACATGTCTTGGGCTATAACATACACTTTATTCCTCTTTATGCAGGGGAGGGACTTGGGCTTTTTGATCAGACAATTAAAAAGAGGCAAACRAAAGGGTATTTCAAGACAGCAGGAATTTTTAGACACTACTAACATGTTTAAGGTAAAAGCGAATTTATATTAATTATCACGGAGGATTCCAAAAGGTAATTTGATTCCCCTTCTTCTCAGTCAGACCTTTAATATAATAAAAAGTCCCAAACTCTTTGTGGGAGGCTAGGATCAGCCCAGCATGTGTTTGTCACACAGAGCTGGAAAACGCAGGAACTTCAGAGTTTAAATCCGTCTCCAGTACATGGCTTGAGTTTTATATTCTCTGATTCCTGAAGCTATTCAAGAGGGTCGCTTTTAACAAAGGGTCAACAGGCACAGCAGACATCAGTGCTCAGCTGGTTTCATACTGCCCTAAACACAGCTATCTCTACAGACAAATCCTCACTCAGGGCTTAGGAAACTCCTCATAGGGAGTGAGAATGAATCAGTCAACAACCTATGCAGGACACATGAAAACAAACACCAAGGACCACAAACAGATGCACTGTAATCACTACCCAGATTACCTACCCAGGACCMAATTACCTTGGAAAACTGATCTGGTTTAGGAACCCAGATACCTTTTTCTGCTTTTAAAAATCTCAGRAATGGTGAAACACTCCTATTTCCATTATAAAATTCTCAACAGTCTGTCAGAAAAGATTGAAGTTTGTACCTGGTAGTCTGGGTAAACACAGTACAAGTGTCTATCCTACAAACTTTTTCTAAGATTTTATTTTTGTTTGTTTGAATTTCTAAAATATATATTTTCAMATGCTTTTTGTCAATTGCAGTTCAAGAAGATGATTCAGCTCAAATTCCCAACATGGCCATCCATAGATCAGCTTCCTACCTTAGCATTTGAATGGTAATACATATTTTTTCATGTACTTCTACACCTTTTTCACCTCCAAAAGCATCAAGGAATAAATAAAGGAACCGTTAAGTAAGACTAGGATCCTGAGGTGATAAGGGCATTTACCTGTAAATAAAGTAGTTAGTAATGATGCCATTTGGTTTCTTGGGTGGTGCCCATTTCACTTCTATRAGTGCAGGTCCAATTGCTTTAACAAGAGGTGGGCTCAATTCTCTGGGAGGTGCTTCCGCTGTTCTTGAATATGTTTGACCCCCCACTCCACACCCACCTACAAAAGCAGAAGTTTGTGTAGTGGTAAGAGCTTTGTCCTCAATAAAAGAACACATTTAAAGTAAATGAATGTCAAGTAAAGAAGCTGCTGGTGAAAATGGTGTCTCATTTCATTGTTAAATACTAATTTAAACTACCACAACTCTATGGAAGAATTACTCCTGATTTYCTTCAGTGAGAGTGAGGAGTAAATTGGTTAAAAATTGTCATTTTAGAAATACTTATTTCATAGGATTTTGAAAATTTCCATCTAAGTCAGGGAATTTTGTAATTACTGGGTTCTTCTCTCCTGTCTTTATGATTACCACTTCTTGTTGGTGAGTAGTTACAGAACTAATTCAGTTCTGTATGTGCATTTTGAMGGATCTTTAAGCTGCTTGTGAATAGCTTTTAATAAAGTGGTATGTATAACCTAAAATACATATTTTCAATCTCCATTTAACATATTCATGRTATGTGGAGAAATACATACATGATACATGGAGAAACATATAATGCTTTGTTCAGGGCTAGGATTTCCTTTTAGAAATCACTAGTATTTCTTTAGGTAAACACTTCACTCCTATGTAAAAATACGATTTCATTTGTTTTTGCTGAGTTGAATCTACCTGGAAAATCTCCATTCCCTTCCAGGGACATAGATGAGTGTTTTAAATCTCCTTACCACTCTGGCATGCTTGTATTCTTATCTCATACAGTGTGTAGGGATCCAGGCCATCGACAAAGGCAAAATGTGCACGTCCCACTGGCTTCACCAGCATCGTGGGACTGCTGGCATTGAGCAGGATGTTGTATTCCAAAGGCACATTGACAATGAATATCCCTGTTGTGAAACAGAGAGGAACCAGTGATTATCTGAAACACTAACAACAGTGCAGGACAACTTCAAAGAGCCATTCATCACATGCAATTTAAAATGTAAGCCCCCTCTGGAGGTTTTCCCTACTGCCTCCTTTGAAAACTACAATCATTTAAATATAAACYGAAACAGATCCATCTGCAGATTATAACTGGAAGACAGACATTACAGGTCTTAAGTAAGAATCAAAATTCAATTCAGTCAATGYCTGTTTTGCAATTGCTACTTCTGGGAAGACAGACCTTATGACTTGGAACCAGGCAGCTTTTATGTATTTTGGAGGAGTAAAAGCTACTAAGCACTGCAGTTTGAATAGTCATATGATATAACAAGTGAATTGCAACCATTCAGCAAATTATGATTTTTTTAGCCCAACAGCAGCAGCTGAGTGTAGGTTCCTAGCCTGCTTCACCACTAGACTACAATACAGTAGCTTGATCCAAGTAACATATAATTTTAAATGATGTAAAAACAAACAGTTCAGCTTTTGTCAAAAAGACCCTCAATTTTTCATATTTGAATTCAACCATTTCCTCCATTTATTCTTATTCCACACTGTCATTTCTTAATTTCCCAGATTTCCTGAGAAGCTGAACAATTCAGTTCCTTCAGAAGAATAAGCTAGGCCATATCCTATCCCTTTAGAACAACAAGCTCCTGGATGTTCTCTTCTCTTCTTCCACAAGACTTCTCTAAGGGTTTTGGTTGATTGATTGATGGTTTTGTTTGTTTTTTGTTTTCCTGGTTTTTGGTGKTTTTTTTTTCTTGTCATTAGGAAATGGGCTGTAGGCTTTTTATTTTTTGTCCACTATAGACTAGTCTGTGCAGACAGCAGCAGTTTCATAAAACAAGAGAATGACCAAAGAAGAGAATGTGTTAAGCTCGTTTCCTTCATTCTGCAGTCACAAAAGGAACAGCCTCAAGAAAGGACAAAGTACAAAATAGACAAGGCTCCTTTCTGAGATGAGTCAAGATGCATCTGATTAGCAAGAGCACATTTCTCTTTCAACACAACACCTACTTTAGATGTCACCAAGGTGTCTTTGTGACTACAGCAAGGATCAGATGCCTGTGAGCAGTTCTGAGACTTGTCCAGACCTTGAGAATCTTTCCATTTGTAACTTTGGAAAACAACTCAGCTTTTTCTCCTAATTGCAATTTTGGTCCTCTTCTGATAAAGTATCTACATTGATGGTATTACCCTGAAGCTACAAAATGCATTTTTTCCAMTGTTGTGCCTCTGTTAGATGGATTTTCTAGGTAAGTATGTATGTGAACATGCACATTAACTAAAAGAAAAAAAAAAGAAAGCTCACAAGAAATCAAGAGATTTCAACTTTAGTTGTGGTACKATAAACAACTGATGTACTTTGGAAGATCAGAAAAATCTTTGAAATACCATGTTTTTACAATTCTTGTAAGAAAACGAGAATATAAAAATCCCAAAGAAATAACATTCTGCTGCCTGACTAGATGGCAGACACAGAAAATGCCATTATAAACTAAAAAGCTGAAAAATAGCCCTGAAGTAGAGGCATGACTTCAATCCTATTCAACTTCTCAGCTTAGGGGAAGAACAAAGATRTTGTTAGTAGTTGCTGGAAAAGGTGAAGAGGGAAGGACATGAAAAATGAAAAAAAAAATTCCTCTGTAAAATTTTCCTTCTTCAATGTAAAAGTTACAAGAAAAAACACTAAGATCCAATCATTAAGAATGGAATAATAGAAATAAGTTTTAAAATCAAGCAGGATGTTACAGAAAAAAMCCCTGAGAGGTGATCTTGAAGTAGGGTGTTTTTGCAACGAAGAAAAAATTTTTTGTCCTGATATATGGAAGATGAAATGCTCCAGAAGAGTGCACTTGAATTTGCATTGTAAAATTTTGCCAGTAATTAAAGATATATTGTGGAAGACAAATAATAACTATTATTACATTTAGTAGTAGTAGTATTTCCACCCAATAATTGGAGGGCCTGTAAAGGATACAACAGACTATCTGAAAGAGTTTGAAATGGCACATGGCACACTAAGAAACCTTTCTTTAACCTCCTAGTTAAGGTCCCCTTCTTTGTCAGTCCTGAAAAGAGACRGATATTTCAGCCAGAAAAACCCACTCCCTTATGAAAATGAAATAATTCAGTTTTGTGCATCTGATCAGTGCATTTATTCTAGGCAAAAATCACCAGAAACCTTTGAAATTGAAACTATTCAGAATGCTTGATTTCCCAAGGAAGATTAAATACAAACAAGGACAGCTGAATCCAGCCATCAGTATGCAGCAAAGGAACCTGTTTCACAATAACTGACCTATCCAACAATGCTGGACAGTGTTCAGTTTATATCAGAAATTACTAAAAAAAATCCCTCAAATGAAACATAAAATCTTAAAATTCTGCTAAATGTTGCACTTTATTAGGAATGATACCAATCATAAATACGCTCAGGAGAAAAAAAGATACTYTCAAGAAGTGAAAATCAAATTGTAATTAAAATAACATAAACATCCTGAAAAATTCCAATATCCAATGGAATCCTTCTACACTTTGATCAAATTCACTGGCTACTAAGAWCAAAGGATCACTTTCTAATCTGAAAAATTGTAATATATACCCTTACAACACAGAAACTTGTAAAAAAAAAAATCCCTTTCTTTCAGAACAGCCTTCAGCATCTGCAGCCAGTCTGAAACCACTACCTTGTGTGCTCTGATGACTGAAGGAAAAGAAATGGGCATATTTGTTAAAGTCAGCTGGGAAACCACACGACTTGGTTAGTTCCAGAGTTCATAAATTTATGTCAGAATAAAAGGAACCGTAAAAGCACAAGTGAACCAATTTACCCTAAGTGCAAATGGCAGTTTTGTTATTTGGTGTCAAAGTTACCATGAGCACAATGACAACCTGCCATAACACATTTTCATGTTCACTAAAGAACAAGGATTTAGTTGGTTAATATTCCCAGCAATACTCTTTTTCATAATTTACAACAACTAGATGCTGATAGGTTATTTAACATTTATGAAGTTAAGATGTAATCAGAAAAACCCTGATTATCTTTACAAATAAAAAAGTTAAATTATTCCACCTTTTTTTTCTCTGCGACTTCATTTCACAGCAGGTGCACATTTTGCAATGGGACAAATCAATCAAATGAAACCCTGGGTTTTTGTGGGCATATTTGGATAACACTTAATGGACAATTCTGTGYAAAACTCTGCAAATTAGGTTTGACGGCTCTGTGTACTTCAAAACTAGACTAGGTCAAAAATAGAATTTGCAGCAGAAGATGCCTAGAATTGGGGGCAAAAAGCCAYACACTTACAGACTGGTCACCCAAAATCTGTTCCAAGTCAATTGCTGAAAAATTGTTTACTATGATGTGAAATCCTATCACAATTAGAGCAAAATAGTGAAACTTTTTCACTCATAGGAAACAAATACTGAAATAGCAATGACATGTCTTTTAAAGTTATATTTTAATAATTAAATTCACAGAACAAAACAATCTGTTTGGCTTCCTGAGATTAACTATTTACATTATGCCTCAAATATCCAGAYGTCTCCATCTGGTTGCATCAAGTATTCCCACCAAGACTCTGAAAACAGTAACAGCTGGAGATGTTGACTGTTAGCAAGAATGCAGAACTTTGGATATTGAGCTTGAGAAGCTTGTCCTACACTGAGGTGGAACAAACAATAATTTACATGAAAGAAACAAAAAAGAGAGAATGTAATGTTGGCTTATCAAAAGTCCCATTTGTTAGGCCACAAGAAACCAGGTTAGTTGGTGAAGCTGTGACAAATACGTGATATTCAACACCATGTTTGATTCCAAAAAGAATAAAGCAAGAATCCAGAATTTAAACTACCACTTTCATTCTAGGGGATAAGCAAACCTAGAGGTGGATACAGTGTTGCAACATGATGAAGAAGAAAATATTTGAATCCAGATGACCAGAGAGGATCTTATTTTGAGCATGTTCAGCTCTCAARTTACTACCAGCAGCAGCTGAAAACACCCAGAAGAATCAGGTCYCCAGGGAGGAGCAGTGGGGTTGTCAATGAGCTGGAATGAGGATGGCTACCTGCCTGCCTATCAATAACATTTATGGATATACCTTGGGGAAATTATGTGGTGGTTTTTTTGTTTTTTTTCCATTYGACCCTTCTGCCTCTATCCATGGCACTAACAGTTGTTCCATAATAATTGTARCAAATCCTTCTGTAGCATTTCAGTGAAATATCCCTGAGGTCTCTCCACTGAGGCAATGCAACACAAGATAATGGGATACCTATTTGAGAAAATAAAAGTCCTATTTTCCATAGTGAGTGAGGTGTGTCAAATATTTTTTTCTGTATCCAACATTTTAACCACTACTAGGCCACCTTGCAATTTAGCTAAATCAGGAGTTTGGAATGCTACATATAAAGTCCCAGGATTTAGATATATTACAGATRCTGAGCCATTATAATTAAGCCATCCAAAAGGAAGGGCTGTGTAACATGATGTGTCCATAATTAATCCTGARGGTGATTATTTGATCCAAATTTATTACAGCAGATAAGATAGAATGCTGAAGCAGCTCTGATATCCACAGACAGGAAGACACTATGAACAAGAACAYTCTCATCAAAACTTTGTTAATTAAAAGCACTCCTTTTGACATTGAGTCTATACCAGTGAAAATAACTGTTTTGKCCAAGAGTGACTCCCAAGTCTGACAGTCCTTATAAGTAAAGGTACATTCTGAATTTATAAGGAAAACCTACAATACCCCAATACAGCCTATTGTGAGACAAGGATTCACGCACGGAAAAGAAACAGATCAGAAAAAGAAATAGTTACTCTATGCACAAGGACATACAAAAGGACAAGAAGCAGCAGACACCTTAGGCTAATCCTACCAAGCTGGGGATGTGTATGACCCCAGACAAYTGTATGTGCAGGACATGTTAATGGGTTCTCTGCCATTCCAGAAGATGGAATAAACCTCCACCTGCAACCTCTGCAGTCTTACTGTAAAGGGAAAAAAACCTCTAGAAGCACAAAGGACCTCAGACTGAGCACAAAGCAGCAGCCTCATGAAGGGTCAAGAATTAGTTTCCTAGCTTCTGCATAGAACTATGGCTCTGCCTACAGGTTTTACTAGCGTTAGTGGCATTTAGTAGCTTGCAGAAACATTTAGTAACATTTCTCGGCCCTTAATACTCCCCAGTCCTACAAGATCAGCTAGTGGCCTGAAATGCTATAATAAAATGAACAGCAACATTTGCTTTCCTGTCTTTTTCTTAAATAAGAATTTTAACTCCATCCTAGCTGAAACCAGGACAATACCCAACGGAAGCACAGTATGAAAATTCCTTCTTTGTATTTAAAAACTGAAATAATTGGCCCCACAATGAGAAGGCAGAGAAGAAGGGGCCAAGTTATCAAACATCCATGGAAGTGAGGTATGTGTTCAAGGTGTGTCCCAATATCTGGAAAGAAGGGCATGTTACTTCCCCATATGAAGAGAGTGATTTTTACAGACATGYGAATACATGAACCCTGCATCTTCTGCACATCCATAATGTCCAGCCTCCTCCTCACCCCTCTGATTGTGTAGTTTCAGGAATTCATGAACCTTTGCATGCATAATCTTAATTGAAACATAACCAAATGTATTACACAGAGCCTGGTTCTCCTTGCAGGCTTGTAACCTGCTGTGATTAACAGGAATTTAAGCAGCTGGAAAAGGTCTAGAACAAGGACAAGCTTTTCTGGGAAACACCCCACTCTTCACAGCCTATGCTATTCCAGTATATTCTTATGTTTTAAATCTATTTATAATGTTGCTGAATATTTTGTACCTTAAATTATATTTATTATCAAAACTATAATACAGCATGAGTCACTTTCCAATAAAGCCAACTGTAGATTATATGCCATTTGAATTCACCTGACTTCTGCTGGGTTCTAAATCCTTTCAGGCAGTAGGGGAAAAGTTTAATTTAAGATTTTCATCTTTTTCATATATTATRGCATTGCTATAATGGATTTTGTGCTCCTGAAAACTAAAAGATTGACAGCTCAGGGTATTATAGATTTATTAATCATTGCTTAAATGGGTAGGGTGAGTGCTGCTAAGCACTGCCACAATACTTGCTATCCCAGTCTTGAAGGCAAAATACTTTTTCTAGGTGACTTTATTTTTAATGCCAATTGACCCTTRCTTTGCAAGGATAGAACATCTTAAATAATTAGGAAAAGGAGATATTAAAAACTCCCATGAATTCATCGATAAAACACATGACTGTTATTGCAATATGGAAACATCTGAAGTTTCTAAAAAAATCTGCCTAATTTTAATTGAAAAAACCCCAATATCTAYAGACTATAAAACACATTGTTGGAGATGAACTTTACTTGATAAAAGATTGCTCATTACAAGGCTCTCATGGTCCCACAATAACTGCAGCATATAATTTTTGTAACATCAGTAAAGTGCACCAACCACTTAAGCTATGATCTATGTTGAAGAAACACCACATAGCTTCTCTGATAAAAAGACCCTATAACACATTTTTTCCTTCTTAGCCAGCTCTATAGCAGGTGAAGCCCACCTGATCATGTTCAGGAGCAGAGCAACTAGAGGAAAAATATTTCTGGGCCTTTGCTGACCCACCATACTGCAAGRTAAAATATCAACATAACATTATGGTGCTTGGGCAAGGAAAATTTACTCMATCAGGTCAAAGCTAGCACAGGATCTCTGTCACACAACCTAAAAGAYTGGTGATAACTCAGGTTGTATGCACAGAAAATTAATAATTTGTTGGTTTTCTTCATTAATACTTGCACTCAATAATAGCTCACAACAGCAAAACACAAGGAATTTTGATCAGCTAAACCTCACAATACCCATTTCAAGTACCTAKGTCAATATTATTAAAATAATAACTCTAGGACACAGCAGCTTTAGATACTGGTTATTTAAATAACAAACACTAAAACCAAATATGAAGAATAAAAATAAAAGAATGATTCAGCTGCCTAGCTGGATATACTAATTTTTCAATCCTTTCATTTTGCTACAAAGTACTACATAGAAATACATTTTTACCTGGCACGTCCCAAGCTAGAAATATAGAATATGCATCAATTACTGTGACATTATATGGGACATGAATTTTCTCTGGTGTTCCTACTGGTGTTTGTATAACATATTTATCACTAGTGTTGCTGCCGCCCCAAGTGCTGGCTTCCAGCTGGTAAACATATCTGCACAAACACAAAAAGATCAGTTAGACACTGCAGTTAGAAGCTTTAGCCATAACAGTAACAGAGCATTTCAATTTTCACCAATTTAAAGTGAATACAATGAGYATTACAAATACTGCATTAGTGAAGATTTTCCCATTTAAGTTTTTTTTAATGCAAGAAAAGTAACTACTTAGAATAATAATTATCATAGAACCTTAGATACTAATACTAAAATACTAATATTAAATACTATACCTAAATACTAATRCTAAAATTCAAATTAGCTTACATGAGAATGAGAAATATTGACTCAAAAGGTGTCAAAACTAATTTCAGAATAACCTCTATAAAAATATCAGCAGTCACGTTTGAGCCTGTATGTTCAGCATGCACTGAAACATTATCTACTATGGGCAGTGCTGTTTGTGTAATAAAACCTGAAACTTTTCAGTGCATATTCCATGATGGAAAAGTGCCTAACAATGAGCTACCAATAACCAGGGGGAAAAAAATCTTTTATTAAGGCCTTTCCAGTGTTTTAAAGACTCTTAAAAGCACTCTACCAAGTTTCAGTAATACAGGAAAATTTTAAGAGTTTTCTTTTGTTCACAGTAAGTTATATTTTGTACATTTCACCAACACAAATATTTATGTCTTTCAAGGCCTTTCACCTACTGCCAGAGCTCTTTAACATGCCTTACCTACTGTTAGGCTGCAGGTTAACATCTGTGAAATTCAGGTCTGTACTGCCACCCACGAAAATCTGCTCTCCATCACGGAATAATCGATAATGAGTAATGAGTCCATTGGGTTCCTCTGGTTCACTCCAGTACATTTCCACTTCTGTTGAGCTGACTATAATATGATGAGGTTTTGGCCATACCCCTATTAACATCATAATGACACAATTTTAATTTTATGACAGAAATTTAAAGGATATTTTTTCCTTTCCCATACTTCATGCTGCTGCTTTCAGCAATGTAATGAAAACATAAAACATTGCCAGAGAGAATGACAGAATTTAACACACTTTCTGTATTTATCCTATAACAAATGCAACCAATTAGAAAATGTAAAGATTAATGGAGAACAGGGCCAAAGGCTGCAGCCTTTACATGCCCAGCAGTCTCTGCATAATTATTTGTGCTTTAAAGAATACTCATCTGCTAATTCTTACCTCGTTAACTTAAAGATAAATTTGGGAAAATTTTCACAGAAAGGAAGTAGAAATACAGTGCCAGGCAGGAAAGAGAATGTGATAAGATACAAAAAAACTCCAAGAGAGACAGATTCTCTTGTGTAAATTTCTACATGATAGCTTGATGGATGACAGTGGAGTTGTGCACCTTGTTAAACCATCAGAAAATACAAGSCCGTATGACCATCTCTTTGCAGCTCTATAAGAACGTCCTTCTCCCTTACCATGAGGAGCAGCTTGTAAAGTTTGACCTGAGAGTGGTTGGCTGGAAGCACACCCAGCAGATGTGCATGCAATAAGCACAAAGCTGTAATTAGTGTAGGGCTGCAGACCTAGAAAGAGCAAACAGAGGTTAGGCTGAGATGTTGACATCAGTCACCCCAAGAACTGAACATCTACACAGAAAGTTACTGGATTTAAAGTTAACTTCTAGCATTTTTTTAACAAACGTAACATGAACCATTCTTATATTACATCTGAACAATGGTGAATTAAACCTGAAATGGTGAACTCTTGCTAATTTAGACATATATCCTCTACTGACTTATATATATATATATATATATATATATATATCCTCTACTAAAGACCCAACAAAACAATTCAGACAATGTCTGTCTATGCTGCAATGCTATGGATGTCCCTTATATCTAAATTAACTTTAAGCAAAAAAACTTAGATGGCACTTGCAAWGTAGAGAATCACCTGAAAGTGTGATTGCTTAAAGTTTTGGACTTAAAAAGCTGAAGTCTGTAATGTTTTGAAAATTTATTACAAATACTCTTATTATCTCAAATAATAGGATAATAAAATACTCACCTGTACATGAAACCTTCAACTATATTGCAAACAAGTCCAAAAATACTCCTGCCACCTTCCCAGTTTCTAATTGTTCATTCTCCCTCTATTTTTTCCCCTATTTGTTACAAGACTTCACCATAAATGCCACAAAGCAGTTAGAAGCTGAACGGACAACCAAGCCCTCATTAGAAGATATTAAGTTTAGTTACTTGTATTTTTTAAATTTATTTTTTGCAGTTCAAACCTTCTGTGCTGGACATCCTCAAATGAGATGAAAAGAGAATACATTGTTTTGCYTTTTCTTGGAAATTTTCTAACACCCTTGTGCTGTGTGTCAATGACTTCAGATTTGACACTCAATTTTCTGTGGCTTAAGAATTTGACTTTAGGGCTCCCCATAAAATTGCAATCAAAATCAGGCTAAGATACAAAGCTTTTAGAATAGCCAGTTCTGTGCACCCACTAAAGACTTCTTATATTTAAATAGTTAAAGATAAAGACTACTGCAAGAACACCTCAGAGCTCAGCCTGAACTGCTGATCAGCCTTCCTCACACAGCRCCCTCCAGCCCAGGATACAGCACCTTTGCTAAACTACACTTGGGTATTTCTCAAAATTGATCTTAAAGATATTACCAGGCACAAACACTGAAAACCCCTTTCTCAAGTTTYCAAGGATCCACTTCTTAATACCTCATAGCACTTTAAAAAAAGGTTTCTGCTCCTGAATCCAAAGGATACAAACACAACAACAARAAGCAAATTATAACCAAAAATTCTATGAAAACATTAAAATTGCAAAACTAAACACTCGAAACCCAGGAAATCCCAGTGCCAGGACATTGTACAATACTAATTGAACTTTTGTTCACAGGCTTTGTGCCACAGTCCTTTCTAAACTGCCACCGTGTGGTCTCTGGCCTGATTAATTGTACCTAATTTGAGACTTTTTTGGCAGTGTCCACCCCGAAAGTGTACAGATGCTTTACTTACACCAAGCAGCCAAGCATTCCAAGTGTCTTAAAACATTACCAAAACAAAAAAAAAACCAAAAAAACCCAAAAAAACACCACCCAGTTCCATAAAAAAACACATAAACTCTAAAAATAAAAACAAAAGTGAAAAATTTCTCTCTCACAATCAGGATGCTGACTCAAAGAGGCTGAGAGAAACTTAAATCTCCTTGAAGGTGCCAGGAGGCCATTTGGAATGCCTGGGACCTGCCTGTCAGACTACCTGGTGTTACACAAAGCTTTATACACCCAAGCACAACTGCTGCCCTCAGCTGCAGCTCTGAGAGCTCAGGAAATTCAGATCCCAGGCAGGGCATCCAGAAAACGAGGAACACGTGGTTGTGACAAACTATTGAAAGGAATGAGAACGGAGTGTCTTCACAAACACACTCTGACTCTGAGGATAAGATAAGGCTGATACTGGGAGATGGAAAGAAACAATGGGAAGGATTTCCATAGGAATTCCACTGATAGACTTACCCCAGACTATGTTAATAGACTACAAGAGCAGAGACACAGAGATGTATATTGAAAGGGGGAAATGTATGATAGAAGGGGGGTTTCATCAGGGGTTTCAGGGAGACTGTAACTTTCAAATACCTCAGCCAATGGGGGAAGAGAGAGGGAACTGCGGCCGGGAAATTGGGATAAAAGAGGCTGCATCCTCTTGCAATTTGAGAGACCCCATGGGAAATGCCCATGACCTCTCCCTTTATTCATGAATAAAGTTGCGGGACTCCTCTGTCTCCTTTTTGGATATGAACCTCTGGTGCTTGTGGACTAAYTTTCCTCACACTGTGAAAGACTGAAACGTGCCTTCCTCAGCACTACAGCCTCAAAAAATAGGAATGCCCTGGATGTCAGGCCACTCCTTGTGGCAGTCCATGCCACCAGCCCCTCGGCAATCCATGTTTGGTCCCTCTGGGGTGGCATTGCCCCAGCTGCCTCCCTCATGTGCTCCACGTTCCCATGTTCCTGTCTCCTTGACTTCTACCAAGCAGAAAGGGAATGCAGCTCTGGGCAGAAGCAGAATTAGGCCCATCTACACCGAAACTCCCAAAAGGAATAAATCCACCGAACACAGCCAAGCTGAGGCAGTGCTCCTCCATGCAGGAGCTCCATTTTATTCCTCCCTGGAAGAGGCACAGCCTSTGGACTGAATGAGGCAGTAACCTTATGCCCAAATGACTGCACTGCTGTGCAGTGCAGATTGTTTGTGTGAAAGAGGCTGAATTAGGTTTATACAGGTCAATTCATACGTATTGCACAGGTCAATTTTTAAGTGTGCGGCTTTGTGGTCTTAACGGCATACTTTTGATGTAGCTCCTGTGTCTAAATGGAATTATTTCAAGAACAATGTGATTCTGTGAGAACAAAAAAGCCCGTGCAAGACCTTTGTTTATAAACAAATCCTCGCTYACACTCAGTACCAAGATATTTTAAYTAAAATATCTTACAAACAAATAGAGTGGAAGAAGAATCAACAATTACATAGGAAGGTAAAACACTGAATGGAAGACATGCAGGCTGCTTAACAAATTGAACAAGATGTGAAGGAGAGAAAATAAAGAGATGACTCAGAGGGACAGCCCTTGCTGTAACCTAATCATGAACTGGAAGAAAAGAAAAATAATCTGAACACTGTGTATAAAAGTAAGGAGRGAGAAAATGACAGTTGCAAACTAGAGAGAGGCAAAGGCATGGAGGAAAGCCAAGTATTTAACATTTCAGGATAGAAAAGATTACTGTGGCAACAAATTACTTGAATTCCCCTAAAGGGAGTCATGTTCACTTTTAAAGGAAACATGCATAATAAAGCAATACTCATTTACAACTACACTTTAAAGAGAAAATTGAGCATTGAAAAAGAGCACATGGTTTCACTAAATTTATTGGTGAAATTCTGATACCTGAAATTCTAACCATACATGAAGCAGTCACAGCACATTTTTATCTAGATTATTAAAGCTTTGCATTAGACAACTTGTCTTATGCCTGCTTTGGRAAACTCTGTGCAAATCTATGTATGCCATTGATAATAAAAGTAATAAGTAAGATGATCTTGAAATATAAACAGCATTTTGCTTTTTCGATGTCTCTACTTGATTGTTCACTAGAGGATATTTCTCCCCTCCTTTTCTTTTTTGATTTATTTTTGTGGGGAATTTTAATTTTCTTTTGGTCAACTTAGCAGTCTATTATATTGTTGCAGCATTTGTCATTTGCCAAAAGACTGTAAAACAGTGGGGTTTTTTTTAAGAATGCATTGTTCYGTTAGCTAAATCAATTCCTTCTGATACTGTTTGTCTCCATTTGTGGGTATGGCTCCAGCAAGGTCAGTAATTAGCTCCCAGGATAATGCTCCTGGGCCCCGCCRTGGGCATTTGACTCAGGAGGATGTCAGATTGTTGACCACAGCCTCACATAACCCCTCCACCCCCAAGAGTTTCCTTTAGATAAATATTATTAATGATTCAGTGCTGCATATGGAGACAGACTTGACCAGTGTCAACACTTTGGTACCTCTTCAGTTTTCATTACCCTGAAATGGAGAATATATTCAGATGAAAGAATTTCAAACTATTTAGTCATAAAGTATTCTTACTYTTATTTCTTTAACTAAAATAAATATCAATTATCTTCCTTGGCTTTGACCCAAAAATGATTGATCCTACAAATTGTTGATAAAGCCTCTTACTTGGAATATTACCCTCAGTGTATTAAAAAGGAGATGAGAGGAATAATTTCTAGAATTCCACCTGCTGCTGCTGAAGAGGGCACTATTGGCTTTCTTTTACAATTCCCCTAATTATTTTCCTCAGTCTTACCCTCTGCCTGGCCCCACTGCAAAGCATTAGCAGGCCCATTTGTAAAGTAGTAGTAACACAAAGTGAAACAATGCCATAACTGTCATCCAAATTGTTCTGTACAGGGTAGTGGAAGTGTTCAGTAATAAATGATATAAAAAGGTCTTTTATTGACAAGCTGCCATGTGCTGTTTGCATTAGAGAATATGAGAAGATGATGGCTGCTGCCCCTAGGTCCCAGTGGCATTCAACTCAGTGAGATAGCAGAAAATGCTTCAGTTTGCTTAAAGCATTGATAACACCTCTAAATAATTAACTGAGGACTTCCTGTCTTCAATTACTTAATGCTTTTTTTAACATCTTGAGAGGATTATAAGCAATTTATGGATTTCACATGATGAGCACATTCACCACTATTCCCACAAAGCATTTGTGGGATCATGTTTCCAAAGCTTTGATGTAATTAAAAATAAGCAGCAAGACAATGGTGCCGTGGCAAGGTGCTCGCCTTCACGTCTGCTATTTGTGAGACCCGAGATTCAAAGTCTCCACAAATACTAATGCTACAGCTTCATTAATGTTCAACTGTTGCTCAGGGAAAAGCAGACAGTTTTGGAGGAAAAAAAAATATAGAAAAAGAGAAAGAGAAAACAAGGATAATGGGAAAATCGAAACATACATCCACAGGGAATAAGACAAACAGTTCAAACATTTGAGATTATGTATGAAGTAGATTTGATTCTTTTATCGCATTCTTTTAATTTAGAGACAGATAATTACCCACATTGCTAAATCACTGTCATGAATTCCACATTATTACCCAAGGAAGCTCCTGCAGAAAACAGCAAAAGATTTGATTATGACTGTCAGGAGGAATGATCACTTATTTCACTCCTGGCTTAACATGGCCACACTGGACAGTGGCTTAACACAACAGGCACACAAAATGAAAAAATCCTTATTTCTCGGGAATTAATTTCATTTCCTTTCACTTCCAACTGGCAAGTATTGTTGGCATTAAAATGGAGACATATCCGTCCTGTAGGAGCATAAGGAATGTCTTACAATAGATTTGATAAATCACTCCTTGTTGGAATGTTCYTTCTTTACCAGTGTGAACTCACAACAGCAATTCTAAAGCATGTACCACCAACTCTGGCTAATATCTCATGTCCAGAAGCACTGAATATGGAGATAGGAGTAATACACTATGATGAATTTCATACTTGAAATGATATTGCATGATATTTTCAAAGAGGAACAGCAATCTTACTCCTCTGTGAGTGAGTACAGCAGAGACAAACTCTTTKAAAGCACTAAGGGATCCACTCTGACTCAGGGCTCATGCTTTGAGGGGAGTTTGAGTGTGCCATCTATACTCCAGAGAATTTATGTGCCCTAAGTCAACTTCTGCTCCTTGGCTGGCTATCATGTGGTGTGTACTACATGGCAATCTTGAAATTTCCTACTCATGGGGAAAAAAACAAGGGAAAAATTAATGCGTTTATGAGATATAAAAATTTGATGAGCAACTTGAGGTCAAAGAGTGAAAGAAATATATCCCATAATGCTTGTGTTCCTGCTCTCTGTTCACAGAAACATTTCTAAGAAGAATTTTTTTTGTCAGTATAATATTAAAAAATAACTGAAAACTGAATRTGTGAAAATAATACATTTGAGGTCTGTGCCAAACCATCACTCAAAATCCCTGGAATAAAGTTTCTTTCACCAAGTATTTTGAAAATGGCTACAAGCAATGGATAATATCATAAACAGAATTTGGGATCTTTCCTGTTCTGGCTTCCTTTCCTTTTTATTATCTCAGACATAAAGTATTGGATCCTTCTCAACCCTACACTAGTACATATTCACAACTGCATTACTGCATGTCAGTGATGTTAAAAGAGAGAGTGGAATCTGTATGAAGGGATGGCAAGCCTACACAGAATATCTGAGTCCTTGAGCACACCACAAACCATGCATCTTCAATTGACCTGGACAGATTTATTTTAAAATTCTGAAATTAAATCTATTAATATTTTAACAAAAAGCAGCTAGAAATGAAAGAGATTGGAAAAAAAAAAGAAATTTAAGATATGTAAAGCCATGATAAAGCATTCCAAACTCTGCACAGTACTGGGGATTTCAAAGTTACTGACAAGTGGCATTTTTAATATATTAATACTGTCTTATATCTTAAGGACAGGACATTAGCCTGTCAAAGAGCTCTGTCTCCTTACCTGACACCGTGTGCTGCATTCTGCCTGCAGTATCAATGTATATAAGTCCTCTCCCCACTTGACTGATCTGGTACTCTCTGATGATSCCATTTGGTTTCTTGGGTGCARTCCAGCTTAAATGTAATGCTGTGGAGTTCAGAGCACTGACGTCTGGAGGCTGAACGCTCTCGGGGACTCCTTGGACAGTGACTGCAACTACCTGAAGACATATGAATTAAACAGCAATTTAATGTAATAGTACACTAGATACCATGATCAATGAGAATGTCACTTTTGTTTTAAAATGTTGTTTGGGCTGGCATATCATTACCAAGGGTCTGGAGAACTAGTTACTTTTTCCCTTCTTTTTCACAATGAAATCTGACCTTGAATACATTACATAAGTCTATRCCTACAATTTATCACAACAGGTTCACCACGTTTTTAGCTGCAGTGTGTGGCACAGGGTGAAACAACAAAAACTGTATTGCTTGAAAACTCTTGATAACTCTCTTCCATATGGTTTGTCAGTGTCTCTGCATTTTAACTGCCTGATTTCATATATTTTAAGCACCAGTAAACATGGGGCTAAGCCTCCATATATCCCATGCAATCTGAACTCTATTGTAGTTATTTGCAACTCTGTACTTTTGCAAGGAATCTAAAGWTTTTGAAAGATAGAGAAACTTTGTACTTGTTAAGCTCTTTCTACAAAAAAAAATTAAAAAGGAAAAAGCTAATTTTCTATTGGCACATCACCACCATCAAGAAGAGAAGAGGCATTTCCAAATTACACTGGTTTAATATGTGAGTCAGACTGCTTTCTCTTTGAGAATCACTTTTCTTTTTCTGTTATTACCACCATAAAGAATTTATATTATGCTGTAAATATAAAATGTGCCCTATATAATATATTGTCTTAGTGCATTGGGTGGAATCAGTCCCTACTTGCAGACTTCAGTGTTTGCAACAGTAAACTCCTTAATTACAGGCAAGTGAAATAAGCAGGATTTATTATCAGGTCAGTGGTCACAGCAACTGTGCCTACAGTTTCCAGACCACAGCTCTGTGTGCAGGAAGAGGACTATCCATTTATCTCTATCCCTCAGCATCAGTCTTTTTTATTTTCTACTTCTGGCTGWGATTTGCATGAATAAGAAAAACATTTAAACACCTGCAAATAAAAAAAATTAAGTCCCATAGATATTATAATTACAAAACATAGTCATTACTCCCCACCTCTGCCCCACAGACCTTACCCTTGTAGCTCAAGAAATTCATTTTCATAGAGGCAAGAATAATATTGTGAAAAAGAGGTCACTTAAGAAATAATTTTTGCAAATGATGAATAAGGCAGATACTTTGCAGAATAAAAAACTAGAGATGGTTAAATAGTAATGTTGGTCAAAAGAAACCATGATTCAAAGTGATACAAAAGGAAATGAAGCTGTGAGAAAGGGAGGTAAGAGATCCTGTTTGCTTGAAACTGAAGCTGAGGCTGGTTGTACACAAAGGGACAGTAAAGCCTGAAGCAGGGGCAGACATGGAAAGCCAGCAAAGGGTAATACAGTGAGAGGAAGGTTTTCCACTGAAGTGGAAGASTAAGAAATTTGTTGAACAGATTGACAGACTACAACTAAAGCAGATGATCTAAGAAATACCAAAGGAGAAGAGGCTACAGACCTCCTAGTGAGAAGCAAAAATTTAATTTCCAGGTTTAGAGAAAGCGCATTTTAATATTCCTTACTCTATTCTGCCATGTACAGCTTTCTCTTTAACAAACATCAGTTCCTAMAGTGCAATTTCAGCTTTGCCAAGACTGAGACACTGCTTTTTTCCTCTGTTCGCTTATATCAGCCTTGGGTTCCAAATAATCACCTGTCAGTAGTTGAATCCAAATCAGACTATTGATGTTTATTTCATTTACTCAATAATCACCGTGTCTTCAAATTACATCTTTCCAAAAGCATTYCTGTGTTGCTACACTGGCTGACAAAATCCTGGCACCAGTTTCCACGAAAACCACATCACTAACCTTGCTGCTGTCCGTGCAACCAGCAACAGTGCAGGCTCGCAGCTGGTAGGAATATTCTTGGTATGGCTGGATACCACTCGTGTCTGTGAAGTTCATTTCCATTCCTCTGAAGTGCTCTATTCCATTTCGGAGGATGATGTAGTGAATAATAAGACCTGTTGCAAGACAGAAAGTTTTCCCTTCTGTTAGCTGAGGGGTCCTTTGTGATGGGATTATAGCCTACTCCACACAGAGAAAACATTCCATGAAAATCTATGTGACCACAGTAGCAGATAATCATTCTGATTAAATGCTAGATAGCAATTACCAGCCACTTTCCTCAACATCTGCATCAGCATCTGAGTAGATCCCAGCTTTTATTGAGAGCTCTTCCGAGTTTCCTCACAGTTTGGAAATAAYAAGCAAGATTTCCAAAAATAAACATAAGCATCACCATCCCTACCCCCCAAATCCCCAAATACTTTTTAGGATGATTGCCATTTTTTGATCATTTGCACACTTATTATTACAACTGTTCTCAAAAGAGGCTTCTTGGCACTTTGTAAAGACATACTAAATTGTCTTCTGTGAAGAAGGCTCTGCTCTTCTTTGCAAGGAAAATTACAGCAACCTAGAACAAAATCTTCCTGCAGAGTTTAGGAATATGTATATTTCAGTGACAGGGATTAATTAAGATATGTTCTGTGATTTTGGAACACTGTCATTGGATAGAACACACATTTTTAAAAACTATATCAATACCATTTGGTTGAAGTGGTTCCTCCCAGTTCAGAAGTATCATGTCTTCCCGATTATCTACTTTGGCCCATTTTGGAGGACTTACACCCTGTGGCACATCTTGCTTAGTGACAGCTCTGCTAATTTCACTGAAACTTCTTCCATARTTATTCCAAACAGCCACTCTGTACTCATATGTGACAAAAGGCTCGAGGTTCACATCTAGAAAAAGAAAGTTGCATATGGATCATCTCAATCTTATGAAAACACACAATAACTTTTTTTTTCTGTGTTTAAAGACTGATAGAAATRGATATTATTCTTTAGGCAGGGGCATTACTTTTGTCAAGTTTTGTGGTTTAGACATTATGTTCTCTCTGAATTTCACTTTCTTCATTTCCCTGAAGTCTCTGTCCTGATTCACAAATTACTTCTCAAAAGAATTCTACKTCCCTACAGTTCAYAGAATCATAGAATGGCCTGGGTTGGAAGCTGGTTTTAAAGACCATCTAGTTCCACCCCCTGCCATGGGCAGAGACATCTTCCACTAGACCAGGTTGCTCAAAACCCCATCCAGCCTGGCCTTGGACCATTTCCARAGACAGGGCACCCRCTACTTCTCTGGGCAACCTGTTCCAGAGCCTCACCACCCTCCTAGTAAAGTTTTGTCCTARTATCTCATCTAAACCTGCCCTCTTTTAGTTCAAAGTCATTGTCCCTTGTCCTATCTCTACCTGCCCTTGTAAAAAATCCCTCTCCAACTCTCTTGCAGACCCCCTTAGGTACTGGAAGTTGCTATAAAGTCTCCCTGGAGYCTTCTGCAGGCTGAACAAGCCCAGCTCTCTCAGCCTGTCTGCACAGGAGAGGTGCTCCAGCCCTGTGAGCATCTTCATGGCCTCCTCTGCACTTGCTCTACAAGATCCACATCCTTCACATTGCTTCACATTTATTTAGGATACCTGATAGCATTCAGGCCATCTTTTTCCCCAGAGCAAATTACCTATAGCAACAGACCACCAGTGTGCTTTGTTGCTTTTCCTTACCTGTAAATGAATACTGAGTTGGACCTCCTGTGTAGACCGTCTCCTCTTCAGCTGGACACACACCTGCTTCTACTTCTGCTTCTGTAGCACCCTGTGAACCTTTTATCCATGCACAGATATTCTCCCTAGGATCAAAGTCACATTTTCCACAATGTGCTGTTTCCTCCATAGATAAAGGGCAAAGGACATTATCCTGGCATTCTTCTTTTACCTAARGAATATACAGGCAAATTTAAATATAACTCCCCCATCTTCCTTTCTATATAAATGCTTCCATTAGTATTTTTCTATCTTTACACAACACAAAAATCAGGCCACCACCTTGAGKACATTGATATTTCTGGCATACAGGAGACCCTTTCAGCCTTTGGCCTGTTGACTGTCTCTGATCATTAATGGTTTTATAATCCTTCCTAAAAGAAACGGATTTTTTTTTTAGGGTCCTTGGATGAAAGAATCACAAATTTTAACTACTGGAAGCACAAATGGCTGGATTTGTTGAAAACAGAAGAGTYTAGAATAAGTGAAAACAGGATTTTATTCAAGAATTTGTACATTCTCTTCCTACAAAGACCAACATCCTGTGGCAGATCAGTAGCAAATTCCCAGCCTCTCACAGAGCTTGCCAAGTACCCAAGAGGGCTCTGTGCAAGTCCTTGGCAGCTTTTAAGGCTGAGAATTCTATCCACTGGTTATATAAATCCTGTCTTCAACCCCATCACTTCTAAACAGAAGCTTTGCTGCAATAAGAGAACCTTTAAAAACATAAAKATATAAGATTTAACCTATAAAGATCAATTCACAGACAGAGAAATACACATTGAACATCCAGAACTTTCCATTAAAATTCAAGAAATAGTATTTTTGCCAAACTATAAGCTACCAAGCAATAATTCTTATAAAATACAGGTTGCTGCAGAAAGAAATGTACTGGCATATTTGCAACAAACATTTCAGCCCATTAGGTCATAAACTTCACCAGACAACCCAAACAGACTATATCTAACRCTTCCTTAATTCACCTATTGAAATTAGCTTCTTCACTGATTATGAACTTCAGCTAGTTTGGTTTCCCAAATTCGGCACTTTCATAAAAATTACGTTGTGATAGATAATGATACAGGATGCAGGATATAGATGGATTTGAGTCCCACATAAAGTAGCTCTGGAATGTGTCAGACTATCAGCCCTTTTACTGATAGTAAATCTATACAGATCAGAGAGCCAGCACCGCTATCTCTTTTCTACTGTGAGTAAGTGAAATACAAAGCACTTCCTTTGTTTGTACATTATACCTAAGGCAGGGAGCTGGTGTGTTATCTACCAGAATTCATTAACCTGTTCTCAGCCATTTTTTGCCTTGCATGAACTACTAACACAATGCATTGAGAAACTGTAGCTGACTCATCACAATGCCTGGATTTTCTCGGGGAGAAAATTATTCAGTCAGAAAATGAAATAACATGAAAATCTTGACATGAAAAGGAGAAGATGTAAGAAATATTTCCGTATTAACTCAGCAGATGACTGGAAAGGATATAGGGACACCTGCATATGGCAGGATGGAGTCTGTTTTRTTTTACTGGTAAATTCCACATTATCTCTCTGATTTCCATGTTGTAGAATTCAWAATATCCAACCCTCTTTTTTCTCCCTCACCCACTTTCTCTCTCTCTCTTATCATAAATAAAAATACAATTTTATAAAAAGAATATACATATCTACAATGTAATAAAATAACATATATATACATKTACATATTTTTAAAAAAATTGACAACATTTTTACAGCTAATGTATACCACCGAGATGCTACTTATTGAAGATTTCTGTTGAATTCAACTGGAGTTGCAASGCAAAATTGTCTCATGCTGATGGCTATAGTCAAAGAGCATTCAGAAAAGATCAAATTAGTCTTTATGGTGTTTAGTTTACTCTGACATTAAAATARAATGAGAATAAACTATATAATTCATTAGGCATAAAAGGACCTATATTAATACTGCTGAAATCTATGCCAAAAAGGCCACTGGTTTTCTGTAGTATCAGGATTAAGTCCATCAAGAAAATGTCAATTGCTTTATTTTTATTTTTA
>NW_026623280.1:2037355-2055144 GCF_030028575.1 Malurus melanocephalus
CTGGCCAAATTGAAATGTTACAGCATTTTAACACTTCAGAACTGGCTGGTTCAACTTTAATTTCCACTTAATGAACACCATCAGAAACAGTGGTCACAGAATGGAAACTGGCTATACATGTCAGCCTTGTTAGTATGCCAGCTTTTAGCCACTGTACTAATCTGAAGTGCTGGGCAACACTTCACAGAGGCAGCTAATCATTATTAATTCCTTTAGAATTCATTGCAATAACATCAATCATGGCGAACTCATTCGGTATTAATATGGATGTAATGTGAAAATGAATAATGCACACAAGAGTTTTTATATTCCTATTTTAGAAAAATAGTTATGAACAGTGTATTTCTCTTTCCATCATCAAATCAGAGCTACCGAGAGATTTTCTATCAATTACCTTCATCATCATTCCAGCTGAAATCTTGTCAGAGCAAACATATTTCAAAGGATTATATCCAACTCCATTACAGCATTCTTCRCTCTTTGGAATAAGTTCAGTCTCACAGCATTTTACTGGCACTTGGTCATTCTTTCTAACATGTGCTAGGGACTCACCACTGGAACCTGAGCAGCATATGGTATCTGACTTATTCACGTACTCTTGCCCACAACAGAACATCCCTGAAASAAGCAAACAAATTTTTAAAAAACAGGAATGTGAAATGTAAGTAAATAAATAAATAGATAAGAAAGGAGAAAGCTCACAACGCAATATATCTTGGCATAAACCCACCAGCAGCTGGAATTATGCAGATTTAGCTAAARTGAGATTAAATTCAAACGTGAGGTGACTGAAGTAAGCATCCTGACTTCCAGACCTACTGAAAACAATMAAGAATTAGAGGAATAAACAGGGTCCCCTACAACCAATGTTCACCATGGCTGAATTTGTTTAAGAACTTTTCTATGGAATACCACACCAATGTACTACTGGGCACAGCAGGTTGGAGATGGATTGCTGATGGAATTTCCTGTAGAATGTTAAAACTAAACAAGCTTTCAATGTACTTTCTACTCAGGTCTCCTTCCTACCCCCCTTACATGGGCAATCTTCCAACAGTGTACCTTAGAATTCCAGAATTTATCATATAATTTATATTTTAAAGTAGGGGTTCATATTAGGCAYCTAGAGCTGAATGGGTCACTTGAAAAATACCCACTGTGAAGCTTCAGTCATCTAATACAGAGAATTATTCTTCAAGAAGTTAATGTCTAAATATAATTTGCATTTTTATAACAGAATTGATAAGGTGCCAAAATTAATTCCAGTGTCYTTTTTCTAGTTTTAATAGTTTCATTTTTAAATTAAAAGCTCATCATAATCAGAATAATTTTTCATATATTCACACGAAATACTGGTGTTGAACCCAACACCATCTAAAGAAAGGGGTAAGTTTTAACTTAGAACTAAACATTACAAACCATAATTGGCAATGAAATAAATGTTATTACTAATTGAACTAGAAAGGTATCACACAAAAAACAAAGCTGTTATATAGTGTTACATCTACAAAGTAGTTTGTATTTGACATAATTTCTGTCATATGTAGGCATTTAAAACACGTGCAAGAGTGGCCACTTTTTTCACTGCCATTTATTGCAGCAGATCTGTCTTAGAAGTCATACATAATGAAAATTAATCTTTAAAGGTATGATCCTGCTAAAGCATTCAGAACATTTCATTCCAGTCACTGGAATGACTAAAAATGGTGAGGTTATTTGCATACTTTACCTTTTTTCAGGGCTGGTTCTATTCACAGCAATCAAACTGTGATCAGCAGCTCTTCAAGAGGTAAAATATTTCYTCTTGTTCACACCCTTTTTCCAAATCATCCTAGTATTCTACCAATTTTAAACAGAGAATTAATGCAGAAAACTACTCAATTCAATACTAATAAGGAACTCAGACAGCCCCAAGGGACTTCTGACAGGCAAACTAAAATTTTGATAATGAACTGTTTTTCTATTGAAACAAACAAAGCTGTATTCTTTCATTGCGAACCTCATCTTTGTTTAACTGAATTAAATTTTTCAGCCAAGATTTCACTCACATAACAAGAAGTGACTCCCTTTCTAGTTTCTTTGGTAAACCATTACTTCTTTAATTATTATCAACCTTGTTCCAATGTGATAAATTGCTAATTACTTAATACCCTAATCAGCGTTCATTCTTTGCACAGATAAACTGTGACAGCGCCATTAATTTAAATAGTAATTTCACTTAATGGCCAGAACGGCACACCAGATTTTTATGCAGCATTTTCTGAAGACTGCATCCATCACTGCAATATTCTGACATAAAGATGTCTGACGTGCACTAACTCACTTAGGGAGAGCAGATGTTGCAGAGCAGAGTTTGGTAGTAATTCCCAGAGTGCATCACTTCAGCATGAATGAGCTGCAAAGGCAGAGGTAGACAATCTTCTGAAACTGCATTGCATAGCCTCTGACCTTTCCTTAATTTATCACATGTAGCACTTGACTCCTGAACCTTGACACCTCAAATGTACAATTTTAAATATGCCCCAAGAAAAACAAAATAAGACCGTACGATATTGATGGATTGATTTGCCTTCTAAAAATCACTTTATTCAATTGCTTAAGGATCCAGAAATTCCTATAAACCCTTGCTGAATTCAGCAAAATATCAAAATGTAAACTATTTGTTTGTAACTCAGTTGGAATGTGTGTGTCATATTTTATATATTTATGTTTCATAGGCACGAAATGCATTACAGCAAAAAGAAAATCCACAGGCTGGAAAAGACACTTCCTGCTAACACTGATTTCTGTCAACAATTATTTCATGTTCATCCCTAGCAACTGAAAAAATTTATAAACCTAGCTGAGTGATGAATTACTAATTCAGTAAATCTGCAAAACCAATGCTTTCAAAAGGGAAAAATGAGTATTAACAGGCTTAGCCTTTGGAGCCAGAATAGAGGATCAACAAAATACAGAGCCAGCGTACATTGCAAACTACTCCAAAAATCCTTGGCTTACATGTGGGTATTGCAACTATTACAGATCAGGAACCACAACAGTACAAAGCATCATCTTTCATGAGTCTGGGATGTCAGTATAGTGGCATTAAAAGAAAAAAAAAATACAGAAAGGGAGAAAATCCAAGAGTGGTTTTAGCTGACATTATCCTTTATAGCCAGAAATAGAGAACTTTGGATAATCACAGTGCAGCAGTGGGGCTCAGGATGTGCACGCACACCACTGCCAGCCTTGGCCAGTAGATGTCTCTATGGTCACCCCACTAAATAAGGCCAACAAGGGGCGAAAAAGAAAACCTAAGGAAAGAGATATTAATAAATAAAGAGGGAAAAAGTAATGTGGGATGGACAAAACATCTCTTTTTGCAAGGCACACTCTCTGAAAAAGGTATGCAATGGTAAATGAAAAGGTTGTATGATTCAAGCTCTTAAAACAACATTCAGGGCCAACCTGGGTCTAGATTCAGCAGAAAGACACTGATTTTGAACTTGTCATGCAACAAAATAAGRCTGTGTACAAGGCTTGCACTTTTAGTGATCAAGCTTTTTCTCATATGCTTTTTCTGGAAGGACTTAAACCTCTCAAACAAAATCTTTAAATTGTCACTAGATTTTTAGCTAAGGCATTCATTGCAAAGTACAAAACAATGCTTTAGAAGCAATTCAGCTTTTGCAGAAAGCCATCCCTGTTACCTCTTATCCTTCCAGATAATGACATCAGCTTTCCAATTACCATATTCTTGCAAAATTCTACTTATCCATTTGCCAATGATAAGTAAATTATGGTTTTGTGTAAGAGCATTTTTTCCATTAGAATCATTATAATAATTAGGGTAGGGAGCAGGTAGATTTTTGTGTCTGGCTTGTGCATATTTATGATGTATGTAGCAAGGCTGAATTACCTCAAGAAATTAGGCAAAAACCAATTGAGCATGATCTATATGAAATGATAAGAAACCACAATCTATTCTACACTTAATGCAAAAGAATACCATTTCTTTTCAACTGTGGTGCTAATTCATCTTTCAAACTTGTATTTGTGTTCAGCTGTGTGCTGGCTCACAGCGTAAAGTCCTCACAGAAAACCTGTGGGCGATGAAAAAAGCCACTGTTTTCTTTTTTAATAGCCAAACAAAAAGTGTCATCCCGACCCATTCTTGAGAAAAATAGTGTAAATGATTGAGCGTTTTAGGCTAAACACATTTTTAAAAGAGGGATATAAAGGTTTTTAAAATATATATATTTAAGGGGAAAAAAACTGTTAAGAATACATATATACTGAAATGAAGAACATAACTTTCATCCCAAGATACCTGTATTACACTCCTACACAACTCATCTGCCCAGAGAGAGCAGTAAAAACATAAACGCTACCCCAGCAGTTCTGTTCCAACAGCATCTGTTAATTCACTCCATTTATAAAATACATATTGACAAAGACAACTGAACTGGGACCAGGGAGATTTGATTTGGTGTGAGAAAGTCAATTCAATGTGATTTTGTTAAAGGGCTCCTGCAGGCAAATAAAAGAGTTTAAGTAATAAAGTACATAAAGAGATGTTTTATGAGCCAGRCCCGTCTTGCGGCAGCCACACAAAGCACGGCTGTGCAAGAGGGCCTTGCTCAAAGCTGCTATTGTGAGCATGGATGCTGTAGATCAAGCACAATTAGGGATCACRGGGAGAGAGAGGGAGTTAAAATCATGCAAGCAGTGCTCTCACAGCATACACACTGTGAGCCCCCACTGGAAGGGAAGGATAGTGTGGAAACCATAGGAAGAATTGCAATGCTCTTCTGATTGACTTGTCCTGACTGCCAGCACCCAACGAGGGTGCTCCTAAAAACCACAGCCACTAAAGGATCCTGGGAATACAAAAAAATGAGCTGAAGACAGAGCTTATTTTTTAGGGAAAGGAGGAGCTCAGCCTTCAGATCTGGATTCCTGGTTATATATTAAGATTCCTAGTTGTACAACTGGAGGCTCGAACTGGCATGCACTGTCACTCAGCTCTACACACCAGATATAACTGGGCACTAAACCTTCATTATTTCTGTGCTTTGAAACCATGCTCCCCTTTGAGACCACAGGAGYTTCTGAAGTCTTTTTGTCAGGCTGAGGAAGCCTAAGGCTGATGTGATATAATTTATCTAATAACTGTGGAAAGAAAAGACACATGAAAATATCTGAATAGGGCTTCTAATAGTACCTCCAATCTCTGTCATCAGATCTTCACAGAGTGTTTTATGAGGAAGTAGGGTTCAGATTGTACCTCTGAATGATGGAGGAATTTCCTATCATTTGCAAGAAATTAATGACCTACACCAGATGAGCCAGTGAGTAGTGCTGGGGATTAATTTTTGTTAATCTTGTTAAACTATGGAAGGTTAATTTTGTTAAACTATGGAAGGTTTACCCCCATGTGAGGGATGAACATGAGGGAGGGGCACAGACCACCATGCAGGCAGCATTGCAATCTTCATTTTCCAGGTGACTAACCCCACATATCCAGAGGAAACGGAAAATCCCTGCACTGGGATCCATGGCAGCACAAGGTGGACAATCTAACCCCATTGAGAGGAGACCACTCCTATTTCCTGACTTTCATAAGGGAAGATCATTCACTCCTTTTGAATCATCTGGTTTCTCCAGTCCCCGCAGCTTTTGCACAAAGGCAAAGAAGGTTACTGAAAGCTCAGCATTTTGCATTATAGCAAAATAGGTGACTGAAGTGCCACAATATTTTAACAAATTGGCAAACACACTTTAAATCTGAGTGTGTCACTTCAGAACAGCTGGTGTCACAAGAGATTTAGAAAGATAAAGACCTTTCTTTGTTGAAGGCTCTTACCTGTGAGAGGTCTGTAYGCAGTCCCCTCCTTTTCATCTCCACAACAGACTGAGTCCATGCTTACAACCCTTCCACCACAGCACTGCTGATTGAAACTGTCATGCAGGGATCCACCACAGCAGATTTGATTGCCTGATGTAGAGTAAGGCATTCCCTGGCAGCAAGAGTCACCAATTCCAACTGAAACTCTGTTTTCGTCTTCATTAGGGCAGCATACTTCTCCTGTCAATATAAGAACTCAATATAAGAGTACAATTAAAGATTTTATCCAGTTATAGCTTTTTAAATTCTTGAGGGGCTTTCATCAGAAAGCAACAAATACGGATTTCACACAGCTTCATGTACAGAAAATTCCATGTGAAAGGACAGAATCACTTGGTGCTTTAGAATGATATAAAAGTATTATATTCATTTGTAATAATGATTGAAGAAATGTGCATTCATTAATTCAGGCCCAGGACACTGTGAAAGATGTCAAAATGCAAGCATGACAGAGACAAAGCTGAGAAAAGCAATGAAAATAATGGCTGTACATATGACAATTATACAGCTGAAAACCTTTTGCAATTGCAGCTACACAGTAGAGAGAGCACACTCTTGCTGTATTTAGCAGAGCCATCAGCCTACTTATTCTTGGCAAAAAAATGTCTGGTCTCCTTCAAAATCATTACACACTTGTTTTCATGAATTAATTCACAATGCTTAAARCATTTTTCATGTTTGAGTATTGCTCAGGACTTCATCTCACAGAGAATTTAAGGATTAAACTCACTTTAAAAATTAAATACCACCATCACAGCTGGTGGACTTGGCTGCTACTTAAGCAAAAGCATCAGCTTTTGCAGGAAGAGACTTTAGGATACGACTGCCAGTGACACTGACACTGTAATGGTGGGGTGGGGAGGACTGGGATAAGATGTGTGCTATGAACAAAGTACATACTGCAATAAAAGATACAAAAATTTTGATAAATGGTAGGAATTTTYATTCACTAGTGTCTACACTTGATCTGGTGCAATGTTCTAGTATTTTTAGATTATTTGTCTGTGTTGCAATGTTTTCTGTGGATCAAATGTCAATCAGAAAGAGGAATGGTTTTGTTTTGCTATTGAAGATGGGTAGTAGAGTTGATTGAATTATTTTGATCCCTGAACGTTAATCAAAGAAATGTGTTTTGATTTTTAAAACTCATCTTTCTCATTTAAAACAATATTTAAAATCCTTTTATTATGAAAGGTTGGGAATTAAAGACAGAGAGCTCTAAACTCAATGCAGCTTTTGTCAGAAATAAACATGTACTGAAATTGTAACAGATGAGGGAGAACAGTGCTTTGCTTTCTCCCCACATTCCTTGCCAAAGAGGTGCCTGGGTGGTAGTAGAATTGTTTGTTCTGCTTCCCATCTTAGTTCTGGGATGGATGTTTGCACTTCTYTGTGCACTACTGTTTCAGAAATTGAGATTCTGCCTTCCTAATTTGTAATCTTCCTACCTCCAGCCCAGTGTGCTTCAGCACATCCCGAGCTATTGAGCTGGCCAAACAACATCTGCGAAATATGTATGTTTAGAGAGTTTCCTGTATAAATAACTTTATCAAATAAAGTCAATAATAAACAAAAAAAAAAAAAAGACAAGAACAAATTTTTAGAGTATAATAGATATAATCCGTCTAGGTACTTCATCATATTTTCCTCGGAAGCTAATTTAGTTGCTACACAGAGAAAGTATTAAAACACAGAATGTAGCTTACATCTATTGGAAATAAAACTATTTTTTTTAAGAACCATTAGACATAAGACACAAAGGATCAGTAACCTCCTCATTAACCTCTCAAAATGGGATCCATTCCCAGCTAGGCTTGAAAATGTTCTCCCTCTGAAAACTACTATGCAGTCTTACCAGTTAATTGTTATCCTTATCAAAGAATGACCCACATTAACATTTAGCTTGAGGTTATTAGCATATTTATAAAAATAAAAAAGAAAAAAGTGACCAACAGTGTTCATGTTGCTGCCCTTTACAGTATAGAAAAATAATGCAGCAAGTATACTTAGAAAAAAATTGTTTAAAATCATGTTCAAACATTCACCATTTCCTGCTTGTGGACTGCTGACTGAACAAGAACTGCTTTCAGACATAAGACATTTTGTTTCACTGTGCTTTCCTTTCTTGATGTAAACAACATTAAGCTAGTTAACACAGACCACTGAATGGGGACAGAGGTCACAGTATAATCCCTCTGTTTCAGTACACTGAGATTAATGAGGTCAGCAAAATACCCCTCCCTGGTTCTTCCATGGGATAGCATTTTTCTGATGACATCATGGAAGGCATTCTAATATTGTGATATATGAATTACTTTTCGAAAGATCAAAACTTGGGATGTGCCGAATGTGTTGGCAAAATGCCAAGCATTTCTGAGCTTATGGAATGTGTGCCAGCTCKTGAGTAATGGAAGCATTTTAGCTCCTGACCTGACAATTGCCTACAAAGAGTTATACATTCTGAACATTGGCCCCATGAAAGGGATCTCTCCTCCCCCTTTTCCTCCCTTTCCCTGTCAACAATGACCCATCCAACAAAACGGAAACCAAACTCGGAACAGCAACACAGAAGCACAGTTTTGGCAAACTTCCCAAATTGCTCTGAGAATAAGAAAAGGACAAATTACCATCAAAGTTAATGCACATGGGATGTATACTTTGATCCGTAACATTAGTAGAAACAAAGAATAGACAATGTAAAAACAAGTAGAAGGGATGTAATGCAGAAAACCAGCACCAAATGCTAACAATTGCTCCACAACAGAAATGGCTGTGGAAAATCACGTGAAGTCAAGTCAAGCAGAGAACTAAACTTCACCACTAAATTGCCTGACGGTGTTCCTATTAAGCAGAACTGCCCTCCCCATTATGCAGCACTTACTGCAATTAAGTATAGTTTGGCATAAATTAGTTCTCTGGGAAATGACCCAATCATCAGGTTTCATCAATTAAGCCTTTCTTGTATAAACAGAGTGCACCGTGTTTAGAAGACAGAGTGAGATTTTCTTTGCACTGAACACAAGTCTCGAAGACATCTAGAAACCTTGATAAATCTCACATTTCTTGTTTTCATTCTCCTTGGCTTAACAAATATATCAACTTTGTTGTTTKGTTTCATTCCAGCAGTGGAAAGTCATTGTCTCTTACCTACTAAAACTCGGGTGTAATAACCACCACAGCACTGATGTTTYGGTTGCACAGCATGTATCTGCCCACCACAGCAAACCCCTGGTGAATTAAGAATAAATGGAATGTACTTGTCCTCACAGCACTGGAAGCCAGGTTTATAGTTGTGCAGAATCCCATTACAACATACCTAGGAGTAGTGGAAAAAAAAAAAAAAAAAAAAAAAAAAAAAAAAAAAAAAAANAAAAAAAAGAAAAAAAAAGAGAGAAAAGGAAAGAGAAAATCTGTAAAGCAATATCTGTTAAACAGAACAAAAAAAAGAAAAAAAAAGAGAGAAAAGGAAAGAGAAAATCTGTAAAGCAATATCTGTTAAACAGAACATAATGTGTTGTGTGGCAAAACAATGTGTATGAAAACATGTATCCCAGTGCAGACACTAAYATGACTGCAGTCAAATAAAATGTAACTTGGCTTAAACTCTGCCCTCCAGCATTATCAGACTTCAATAAACTACTGTGTATCTGACAGAATGCTGCTATTCTGCAGCCTTCAACCATACTGCACCTTAATAAAATAGTCCATTAATATGAATCATCTTCATATGCCTTGCAGACTGTTTGAATCTCTCAATGTGGAGTAGATTGCAATACATGGATATAGTCTACCATCACCTGATCYTTTTATTTTTCTTCCCAATTCTTGTTTATTTATTTATTTATTTATTCATTTATGATGAAACCCTTATAACTAAAAAACACTATTTCCCAATATGAGCTCTTGGGTTTTCTTTCATATAAAAATAAGTGGAATTTTCTTCTTATAGCACACAATCACAATCAGACAATGTGATCTCAAGAGAATCGTATTTATATAAGGATTTTTTCCCCAACTCAAAATTTATATGGAAATGAATTTTGAAAAGGCCTGTTAACTGTGGACTTCTTTCTAGATGCTGTCGAGAAAATTATATGCTTGAACAATCAAATAATTATTTGTACACTTGCTCCTGTGTCAGTGGAGTGGCACACTGAATACCCAGCAAATYGCACAGCACAGTCAGTAGAATAACCATAAAAATGGTAAACTTGGAACCTACAGCCAGTGCAACTTATATCAGCTCCTTGCAGCTAGACATGAAATGGAGTTGGCAGAAGGKCACAGACGTTAAAGCAGAGCTCCTCTTTTGTTTTCTTTTGAAATGGACCTTTTCCCCCACTGACTTTTACCATGTTCTAAGTCAGGTTATCTTAGCAGTGAAGAAAGAAGGTGTTCCTCTATCTCTGAAAGATCTTAATTTTGCCAAGGAGCTTTAACTATTACCTGACCAAAAAAAATCTTAAATTAATTTGTATTAATAGGCTGAGGAAATCTGTTTTGTATTATAATTATAATGTTAATAGAAATATATACAAAATATTATTTTTCTTATGTCCTAAAAAATCTTTGACTTCAGAAAGATGATGCTTTGTCTTTGAATGGCCATTATTCCATCACCCTTGGGAGTATAAGGTTAGGTTCTGAAGTTACAATGTACAATACAAAAACAATAGGTAATCCACATGAGGTAGGACAGGAGGTTCCTATTTCTTCATTGTATTTTTAGAGTTTATAACCTTATAAGCTTTGAATTGTGACACTTTTTTTCTGCTTCTCCAGTGCACTTTCCCCTTTAGCATCTGCTTAAGACTACCAATGTAGATTAATTTTGTCATTTTCTGTTCAGGAGTTTTGCATCTCTGTAGAGCCTATTATATTATTTTGCTGTCCACCTTGTCATTGGTAATATAATCCAATTTATGAATTTAATTAACCTACTGTTCTTTCTTCCAGATCATTAGTTAAGATGTCAAATAAAACTCTGCTTTACACCTCTTGTCTGCCTCCTGGCTTTTGGATGTTTTGCAGTGACTGGCATGCACTCCAGGCTGAGTTTTTCTTCATTTACATTGGCTCCAAAGAAATCTAGAAATTTACCTGGTCTCTCTTGTGCCAGTTTGCTCAGCATAGATCACCTTTAGAAACAGCTCTTGACAATTGTGAAAATGCCCTATGTCATCCTTTTCACTGCAACCTGAGCTGGAGACACTAGTCAGAAATTCTGTACCCCCCTGAATGAAAGAAGGCCAAACACATGTTCCTTAGGCATCCTTGGTCCCAGTTTGTGTGCCCCTTGGGATTGTCTGGTGTTTCCCTCTGTGATCTGTCTTGCCCAAAATATCTTCTCTTCATGGATTTAATTTGTCATTCCATTTTCCATTCTTTTCCGTAGTGGCCACCACTCAGATTTCACCTGAACACATTCTTTCCACCTTTTAGATAAAGAAAGTTGCACTTCTTTGGCTTTATCCAGGCTCAAACGCTTAAGCAGCCATTTTACTCTCCATGAGATGCTTCCAGTTTTGAGAAATGCCACTTCTCCTGTGAATCTTCAGTAGAAGGAGCTGCTCTGTATATTTCACACCAACACTGGGAGGGCCACTTTGGTACTAACTTTTCAACACTCAGTTTGAAACATTATTTGTAAGACTGCATTTTTACTGGTATCTCTCCTTTTCCTCCTCAATTCCCACACAAAATCCCACATGCTTTACATCCAGATGTGTTACAGTAGTTTCAGCAGCTACTTTCCCTTTTAAAAAATTACTTAAGATCCTCAAATTTCACAGCATCCTATAGACAGTTTCCAAAGAGGGATCCAGCCAATTCTAAAACATACTCAGACTCTCTATCTGGCATTATCAGCTGATACAGTTGGTGCTATTATTATATAGTTTCATAACATCCTCTGCAGTCAGCTTTTGTGAAATAACACTTTTTTGGCAGTCATCTAGTGATAGTTTCTATTTGCATCAATATTTAGCCCAAGGATTCTGCATTATCAATCCATAAAAAAAAAAAAAAAAAAAAAAAAAAAAAAACAAAAAAAAACAAACCCAAACCACTCAAGTAATGCTAAAATCGCATAATAGAAAAAGAACAAAAGCAGATGGATTGAAAGCTACAGTGGCAAAAGGCTATTATTAGCTCATCCTCTCAGATCTAAACAGTCACAACTRGATGGGGCTATTATGGGCATGGAAGCAGAAAGCTTGGAGTGAAGAAATACCAATGTTTTAGGCAGGTTGCAGATCTCACCCTTGCACAGAGGGTTGAATGCTCAGCACACACTTGGTAACCAGAAGATCTTTGCTATCTGTGGAGATGATACAAGATGTTCATCCTTAGCTGTCACAGGAGCCCTTAAAAATATCAGCAGACCTCACAAAGTAACTCCCAAATCAGTCCTGTCATTCTCTTCCCACCCAAGCACACAGAGGGACTGTGATCCAGGAGCGCAGGGACTGGGAAGGGTTGGGCCCAGTCAGCCATGACACCAGCACAGAGTAACCATGTGTACATCCTGGCAGGCAGGATTACACAATATTGCAACCATTTTTAAAAATACTCCAAATGTACCTATGCAACTCTCTTTTAATTACAATTGTGTCATCCCTGATCCCTCTGCTTGCTGAAGACTTTGCTGAAGGATATTATCTGRTCTTATGGACACATGCCAGTTGAGCTAAGACTGATTTACTCAAATAAACAGATGTGCGAGGCAGCCATGTTTATCCTTCTTGTCAAACGCTTGCTGCCAGAGCCACTTTGTGAAATAGCAATTCACAAAACACTCCTAGGAATTCCTATTAGCTACAGGAGTTCATTAAAAATTTCTGCCTGTGGAGCAAACACCAGAGTAATGATTGACCCATCATGTTCTCATGTGAGAGGGAATATTTTAAATTAGCAAGGCTCATTCTTTTTTTACTTAAATGATCTCTGATTCTATATAGACACCCTTTTTAGCTAAGTATACTCACACATTTCTTTTCTCGAACTGTTGTTCTCTTCTGGTAATTGATACAGACTTAGATCTAAAATCCATGAGCAGAAATCATTGTTATTCTTTTACAAATCACTATTCATTATCTTCCTAAAATGAGTTTCATTTCCTGTCTTTCGTGTGTGTTACAAGAACTGTAATCTTTTTAAAGGTTCTCTAAGCCTGAAAGAACTTGAAAAGAATTTGCACAATATTGCTAACATTATTACTAAATTTTGCATAAATATTGATGGGATACCCTTCACCAACGTCAAGATATGTTATGTTTCACTGCTGAAAATCATGCTTTTGAGGCTGGCTATCAAGCCACTATATTGCTCCTCCCATCCTCAAAAAAGAGTCCTGTTGGTGTTTTAAATAAATGACACATTAATTACAATGAGTAAAGTGTTAAGCCTGTACTTCCCACTAATGCCAGTTATATTCGATTAGTTCATTAACTGCAGATTTATACAGCTTGTTGCACCTGAAAATAAAAAGTGCTGAAGCTGTATTAACACCTTCAGTCAGGATCCTTTTAACTACTGATGTTCACACTCGCGATGCAAAGCGTACAGAAATTATTAGCCTTTATGCCACTCCTTTAATTACATTTTTACTGTATCTGTCTCATTATTTTCAGAGTTCACCTCAGGATGTCAGTCACAACAGGCGAACAGTTGGGTAGCTCCATGGATAATACAGCAATGCTTTCCCAATTGATACTGAGATGATGCTACCTGATGGGTGAAGCTCGGGACACTCCCTCGTTAATTGAAGTACCTTGCAAAACTCATGGTGTGCATTCTGTGAGCAGATGTCTCTTTTGAGACCTCAGATATGTGCAGTTATGGATCACAGCTAAAGACTGGCAATTTTGGAAACACTGTTAAAGGTATACAGGACGTAGGGACCTTCCTGGCAGACAAAATCTGACATTGGAGTGTATTCTCAGCTCTTCTGCAAAAATAAACACACAAAAACATTTCTAAATTCCTTCTGTGCTCAAGAAATAAATACAAGCAAGTTTGATTAAACATCAAGGTAAGCATAACAGACACAACAATGTGTTCACTTTAGTTAAAGTAACAAAGAATCCTAACACTGAAGCAGAAAACTGGATAAAAACTAGAAAGAAGTAGTAGGGATGTGATCCAAAGATTATTAAGGATGGAATAAATGTTTGGTCTTTACTGGGCTTTACAGCAGGCCTGCATGAGCCCATGAATGTGCATGCACAAATGTGCCTCRCAGTGAAAAGGTCACTTGCCCTTTTAGAGATTCCCCAGGTGGCTCTGGGCAAGTTGGTTTATTTGCAGAGCACAGTCCAAGGCAGAGACTYTAACCCAGATCCCAAACACAGCACACGCATAGAGCAGTGCAGCCTGTCTCCTGGGAGGTTCAACACTTCTTTTCTCACAGAGCTGTACCACCCAGCTCAGCCAGGGCTAGATGAGGAGTCTCTGCATCCCACTGCACTGCACAATGACAATACATCCTGGTACTACTTTTACAGGAGTGGATTATATTTTGGTGATCTCTTGTGCAGCTGAATCATAGCAAATCCCTCTTTTTCTTAAATGCCTTACAATAGCAAGCTGATGATGCCAAATGTAATCCATAAATCCATAAGGAAAGGTTAGTAAATAAACAAAGACATATCTCCAAATAATTTTTGAACAAAAGGCCTGGTTCTCCTCTCATTTTATAGTCATTAATTCAAGAAAATTTTAAGAAGAAAATCAGATCCAGTTTTTGTCTTGTATGCAAGGTGCAACAAGTGACTTGAGCAAAAGTGAGAACTCCACAACCTATTTGTCTATTGGAACTAYCTAGAAACAACTGTCACTTTTGCTGACTGGTCTATCATCAAATGACCAAAAAAACTTGTTTATTATTCTGGATCTGAACATTACTTAAGTTGCTCAGCAATTAATTCCTGGTGGCCTCCCTTCCCTATTGCCTGTAAAATAAATGGACAGTGAGTAGGCCAGGCTGGATGGGGCTCTGAACATGGTCCAGTGGAMGGTGTGCCTGTCCATRGCAGGGGGTTGGAATGAGATGGTCTTTGAAGTCCCTGCCAACCCAAACCATTCTATGGTTCAATGGACTGCAGTTGGCACTGGGATAAGAGGCTTTCTTTGGAGCAAATGTACACTGGTCAGTGTTGCTTTTCACTCCTGTCCAGCAGACTGTCAAATCCAAGGATCACAAATACCAGCATAAAGCCTGACAGTGAGTTCTATGAAAGTATGAGAGWGGACTGCCACTGTCTTACGCTGTCCCTGGCACACATCCCAGTTTACAAGGTACACGGATGCACCAAGAGCTCTGTAGATGTTTCTTATGGACATTTTGGATGGCTAATGTGTACAAATGTAGCAAGCCAGATAAATCACTGGGAAGGAAATTTCAATCAATTCAACCAAAAAAATTGCCCCCATGTCATTTCAGTTTCCTGTGGACCTTCCAGTCRTTTATTATATATCCATTACTTAACAAATATCACCCACTCCTAACCACAGTCTGGGAGAATGCAGAGAGACCATTAGAAYAATGTAATGCAAAATTAATTAGAAAAAATTAGAAAGCCAGGAAGCCATAAAAATAAATGAACACTCTCCAAGCTTGAGTTATCATAAATGGACGAGACTGGAAAAATAAAGAACAGAGAGGAAAACTTCTAAAACTAATTTAATTCAAATTTAATTCATGCCCATGCCAGGATGTAGTACTGCATCAGAAACCTGAAATAAATAGTTTTACCTTTTAGAAAAAAAGGCTGTCCATAATTCTCTTGCAAGATTTCAGAAATACTTATGTTTAATAYAGTATTGCTTTCAAGGGAATTCAAAAGCTAAAGCTGTGTTGGCTGGAATAATTTATATTTTGATTTGAACCCCTCAAATAACTCACTCCCTTAATTACTGTCTTGTCTGACAGGGAATCTGGTGAATACATATTGTTTGCTTTAKCCACAGAACATGTGATGATGTCTTTGACAAATAGAGACACTATTTCATGACATTAAATCTTACTTTCAAACTAAGAGTTTTCTACCTCATTTGTCAATAAAAACCATTACAGACTCYGGCTATGCTATTGATCCTACTCCTAAACAGGAACTCATATGAAGATTAACCTGAAAATAGCCATAATTTAAAAATGCATCTGACAAATCACAATAGATCCCATTCAGAGTTGCTCATCATTGTCATGTAACAGCTACCCACTTGCAGCTGAATCTAAATGGATTTTCTCTTCTGGCAAATCTGGTCATCAAGCATTTAGCCAAGGAATAATTTAAGAGGGGAGAAAAACCTCCAGCAAGCCATGCTAATAACCATCATTTTCCATGAAGGATTTGAGGAACGATTCTTCACCCAGACAGGAGGCTTATTGTTTTGCTAGCATTTTTCAAATTCTACATACATCTAGAAATTTCCTGTGGTCTTTCCATGGTCAAGTGCAATGACTTTATGTAAAAGGAGCCATATGAACTACCAGGTATGTACACACATCCAGTATTGYCCTGTTCCAGGTACAGATCCAGYGCTTTCCCTTGTTAAACTTCATAAGGCTGGAGATTCTCTCTCTCGTTAATTTGCTGAGGCCTCCCTGTCCTCAAGGGAGTCAACAGCTGCTCCCAGTSTGGTGTCCATTGTCCCAAGCAGGATGCAAAAATACACACTGAGACTGATGTGTATTCACCATGCAATTTGTCAGATCAGGATGGTGCCAGCAGACCCAAGAGGTGGCATTTCTCAAACTTCATTACATGTAGGTTGTGTGATTTACTTGGGAACATAAGTAGCCTGAATTCTTGGGATGAACATCTGCACCATACACATGGARCAACGTTTTCTGAAGGGAAGGAACTTCAGAAGTTTCATGTTGGGAAGTGGTCCACACAGTGGCTGGGAAATTAAGTCCCCATCCAGACCTGCAACATGTTTGAAGGGTTTTTGAAACACAGGTTCTGGCTCAGCTTCCTGTGCAAGGAATTTAATTCACATGTATTAAAGTGACTTCTAGCCTTAACCAGCAGGTAAAAAGTGAAAACAATCTGGAGAGTCACCTCAAAACTACACCAAACCGAAGTGTCAATTAACACATTCATAAATGTTACCCAATTAATTTCTCCTAAAAAAAGAAATAAGGTCAACAAACAAGTACTTAGCAGAATCACTTGTCACAGCTGATTCACATATAGCTATCCCTCTATGAGCTCAAATATCCATATTTGGTTTTAAAGAGTTTCAAGATAGCTATCAGAGCCTTSATTTTAAAGTATCAAAAGAAGCAGAACCCTCTGTTTCCTTTCCCCTGCTAACTAAAGAGTTTTGGTTCACACATCAATTCCTAAAAGTACTATTTTTCATTACATGCATAACTTAACAAAATARAAGTACCTCCGACTCTGGATGATAACACACTTCTCCACAGATATTTTCATCCTTTTTACATTCTAATGAGATGCACATTCTATTACTTTTGCTGCTCCTTGGARTCTTCAATGAAGTACACTTCTGCCACGCTTTACGTAGGAGTTCATACCCCAGGATAATGCCATTTGGCTGTCCTGGTGATGCCCAGTTGATTTGAAGAGAYCTGCAATAAGAAAATCAACATCTGTTAAACTTTTGGAAGTACTTATACMTCTACAGCTACTTACACTAAATCATTAGCCTGGAGTAGTTGGTTTTTACACTAGTTCACATGGAACGAAACCTTTCGAAGTTTCTACAATGTTCCAGATAACAAATTTCACAGATGTTTTAATAACCAAAGGTGTAAAAGTTTTTTTAAATATCAACATGTGCTAATACTCCATGAAAACAAATGACACATGCAATTAAAGTCCTTAAATGATGCTGTTTAAATGACACCTCATTCCCACTTCTGGAAACT
>NW_026623280.1:2055761-2056992 GCF_030028575.1 Malurus melanocephalus
TTGCATAGGACACAAATTTCTTTCACTGTGACTCTTTGGGTGGAGAGAAGATCCCAATGCTACATGCAGAKCAACAGGAGGACTGACAACATTGCATAGTTAGGCTCCAAGTACCTCTCTTTAATCTCCATGTCCCAATTACACAGTCACTGTCAGAATGCCAGTGACATCAGAAATTAGCATTAATTTAAAGTGAAAATGCTACAGTGGAACAGCAGCTGCTGAGATAAACTTTGACATCTGAACAGAATAAAAATAAGTGAACTATCATTTCACTTCCTTGAGGTATAAACAGAGGGATACACACAGCAATAAGCCTTTGCAGAGCAGGAATTAATGYCACCTGTGAGGGAATAAATTCAAAGGTGGCTTGTAGAGTCACCATTATCCTTCCAAGGTCTTCATCTGAACCACAGATTTAATTCTATATTCAATCCATCGCTACTTTTTATTCTCTACCTATTCTACTACATACACATGAACACATACTTGCACACATGCACTCRTCTACATTTAAATAATGTTACATTTAAAAATGTAAAAGCAGGAAAAATATTGTACAAACTTTAGGAAAAAAAAAGGTAAAAAGAAAAGGAAAAGAAGAGTAGTACTTTAACCTTTATAAATGCCACTGTAACTCTCTCCTGGTCTTTGCACAGAATAGATCACAGGAGCAAAGAAAGMATTCACAGTCATATTTTTGAAATATTTGCTTTCTTCAAGCTTCATTCACACCATCATGGGTATATTTTAAAAGTACTGTGCCATTTTTTTGCCATTTTTCAAGTCATATTTCTCTCTAATATAATTTCAAATTAGGGCTAAGAATTAACACAATGATTTGAAMATTTTGCCTTTTCTGCAGAGCTCAGCAGGCATTTCTTACCTTTAACAAGCAATCACTTTGTTATTATTTGACATCTCCACGTTTGGGGTAGACATAGCCTGATATAGAGAAAAACTACTGCTGAACAAGGAAATTGTGTGGCATGGGAGCTCAGTGAACAGTGCCAACGAGACGAGTCACCCATGAAGAGTTATTCGCTTTTGTGAAGGACAGCAAAGTGAAATAATTTTGCTCAAGCATGTAAGGACAATTATTTTTGACATTTCCAGGTAGAAATATAATTTTTTTAATCAATGAAAAATAACAGTGTTTTTGAATTTTGGTATCACTTCAGATAAATTTTGATAAAAGACTTTGCAATAAAATTCTGGGGTTTGTCTGCTT
>NW_026623280.1:2057292-2087732 GCF_030028575.1 Malurus melanocephalus
AACACAAGATTCACCTGACAGTCTTTAGATAGGGAACATTGCTATTATTAATGACTAGTGGATAAAATACTTCCCTAAAAAAAGAAAAAAAAAAACCACAACACAAGATTCACCTGACAGTCTTTAGATAGGGAACATTGCTATTATTAATGACTAGTGGATAAAATACTTCCCTCATCAGGAGATCACACACACAGCAGCAACTGCTGCAGCATTATTGCACAGGAGTTATTGCATTATTGGTGCACCATGGATGCAGGGCTGACATAATTAGAGAGGCAGAATGACACTGTCCAGACAGTCTGATAAATGACATCACGCTTCTGGTGTTGCTACAAACTTCCTGGAGAAATGTGTCAGAGCTTTGTTTTTCCCATTACTGGAGTAGGGAGTGTGATCAGGTGTCTTGTGACTTTCTGACCATTCTCCCAGTCTGGAAAACCAGACTTCCTGGTCTTTAGTTCCCAATATCCCCTTGAGGAAATCTTCACTACATTGTCTCAGCTTCCATTTGTCCAGCAATGACACCAGCTGAAAGTCATTTAACACAGGACAGCAGTTTGACACTTTCATGTGTGATCTCCTTTAGAACTCATGAGCAAATACCAYAATTCAAATTATTTGTTGCCCATTTTTCCTAAAATCCTTTTCACTAACATATTAATTTGAAATAATTCCTCCATCTTGTTCACCCAAAACCAGCAAGTGATAYAGGAACCTTCTGAAGTCCCCTGCTACTGCATACGAAGCCAAGGAATCCATCTAACTTTTCTCCCATGTCCTTATCTTCTTTGAGTTTTCTCTTACACCCTGACCAGGGTTTCTGGTTCCCCCCAAGTGCTTAAAGGGTTCCTCTCTTCATGAAGCCATGAAGGAYTTTTCCTAGTTTCCCTAGGTAAGGCCACATGGTGTTTTCTGAGCCATCAACCTTTGAATTAAGCACATAACAGAATTRCTGTATTACAAGGAAAAAGAGAAAGAAGTGTGTTTGAAAGCATAATGCGCTATTTTCCAACACACCAGGAAAATTAAACCCACTACACAAATTTTCAGTCAGCATCCACAGGCATTCAGTACTCATAGTACTTTCTAAATTGTGAAATAAAATAAAATACTTGTCTACAGAGTCAAATCTTGAAGTCCTAATTAAAAACAAATCAAACCAAAAGCATACTTGATTTCAACAGCATTTTTTCTRCCTAAACATGGACAATGCAATCTCTTCCCCAGGAAAACCTAAACGCAGGCAAGAAACACAACAAACCAGAACCTGACTTAGGATGTCAGGATTGAGTCCCAGACTGTTTTCCATTTGAAGTTTGGCATTATAAAATAATTATTTCAGGACTGCGACCTTTTGTGCCAAGTTTCAGCCTGAAGCTGAGTTATTAACTGTAAGGGGTGGAAAAGTAAGGTATTTATAATGGTTCTGGTAGTATAACCTTCATTAGAACAGYGTGGATGGAGCTGCTATCAGAAAGACTTCTAAGTTGGTGGGTGAAATTATAATTTCTGTCATGTAGCACCTTGAGGCAAATTTTAAAACAATTATTTGTGAGTGCTACAAAGACATTATCCTACAGCATTCTCATCAATAATACAGCCCCCCAAACTGATTCAGAGGAGGGGAAAACGCCATTATTCCAATTAAAGACAATAAACTGCACAGGCTTTATTATATCTCAGGTATCCCATGAGCCCATACTCTAGAAATGTCTTTTTTCACTCTCTGATGACAGATATGTATTAAAATGTCCTCTTGTCCACACAAACGATTGTTTGATTTTTTTTTTTTTTTGCCCAAGCTTTTTCTTTTACAAAGGATAAATAAGCAAAATTCATATTCAGCCCAGMACCTGCCAAGGCTGTCAGCAGTAGTGTTTGTCATATTTCAATCAAAGCTGAAGCCAGCCAGTCATTTTTATACTGCACAATCCCTACATACTCGAGGACCAGAATTAATGAATTAGCTATTGATTAAATTCCACTCTAGCAAATCCACCGTGGCAAATAAATGAACTACCCGGGGCACATGTAGGCCACGGCCAGACATGTCCGGGCAATCGATCAGCAGTTAGTATTCTTTTGGGATATAAGAACAGCTGATGATAATATGACATGTAGGAAAAGGCAGTGTAGAAACAGAGTCTGTTTCTGGCTGAGCAGATTATAAAGTAGGAAGGCATTTTTGATCCHTTTGCATTCATGTGTTATGACATATTTAGTCTATATATAATAGCAGAAACATGCATAAGTGTTTGCAGTGCAGACAAGTACAGGCAATACAGACAAAGGCATGCATAAGTTAAAGCCAAGGGCAAAAGATGAGATCTTGAATTGAGTTCTTATCATCAAACAAGCTTTGACTATATCTATATGTGTGACAGAAAAATAGCAAGCTTAATTTCACCCTTACACATACACAAATGCTCAATTCAAGCAAAATATGCAAATAGTAAACAGGAAGCCAAAATCCTTAAGAGACTGGAGAAACAACTCCATTTTGCTGGCCATTTCTGAAGGCTCAGATGTTAGATATAAGTTATTTTCAAAAGATTTTTTTTCTTTTGATGAAACACTGCTAATGAGCATACTCCACCAGAAGTGGAAAATCACAGGAACAATAATACAAAACACAGGAGGTTAACTCCTTTATTGTTGGCGTATTTCTGAAAAGCATTTTCAGAATTTCTGTTAGCAAGTTTAGTTTGTCTTTGGAAGATATTAACTCCCAAACAATCACTGTACAAGTTACTATTTGGCTGCGTCTGAGGACTGCAAATTAGATGCTCTTTTACAATTAAGAAGTYTGCCCATGCCTGGGGATGTAATGGACAGGCAGATTGCAAACAGTGGTTCAAGGAGACAGAGATATGCACGCCTTTTAAGATAGCTTACTAATTCTTACTGCTGTGATAGGTGACTTCTTTTTTACCCAGAATTATTCTAAGTTTCCATTATCAGCATCGCATTGCTCCCTGAACATTAATCTTCCTCTTCTTAACTGACAGCAGAATGTGATAATTTTCATTCCACTACACTTCTTCTCTTAACTATTTCCACTTATGCCTTATTTATTATCACAGCACAGTGAWACCCAAATGGGTATGTACAATCAACCAAGGGTGAGACTTCTTTGATTGATCTTCCAGCGAAAAAACTCCAAGACCAAAGATAACAACCACTAAAAATGTTTTCCAAGTGTATACTGAATTCTTTTATGCACCTTACTCAATTTTGAGGAGACAAGTTTAYATTCTGGTCCCCATTCCAGCTACAAATCTCCCTGATATGTGAAAACCACTATAGCACAGTACCTTGAGCCAATCACGTGGATAATGGGTGCTGACAGCTGCTTTGGCTCATCTTCCACAGTGGTGATCTGGGTCCCGTTGCTCCTTACGCAGGCATACACCGTGCAGGCTTCAACCTGATGGACAACAACGTGAGGCTCACRTATTCAGCTGCAGAAATATTTCAGCTCTGCTACTTGCTTAGACTTTCTCTTCACCCGAGATATGATCCTTTTCTATTTAACAGATTCCATACAGCCAGGAAAATACTGCAGCTTTGAGATAAGTATATCTACCAGAGATATTCTGCACTGTATCACATTTTCCCACACCATTTTCAAAAGAAGGGTACATGCAGCCCTCTGGCACTAATTGCTGTTTACTATTAAATYATCACCAAAAGAGTTGCARTGAATTTGTTTATCTGCATGTATAYGTAGACCCTAGTACACAATACTGAAAAAAATGTGCTTTGATTTGAGGCCTTGAGTAAGGTTTCTATTCCTACCATATATTCTGACRTAAAAATAAAAGTAATTTTTCCTTAGTGTTTTCTATTCCTTCATGTCTATTCTGTAACTTAAAAGTGAGAAATGCAAATAGGAATCATACAGTTTGTTCAGAAAAAAATGCCACAGAAATTAAAATTTATTCCTTCAACTCTTGAGGTTAAACTAAGAGTCAAAGTGAAATAGGTAGTGAAGGATCACAACATTGTTTCTGTATTGTCAACAGGGAAGTTCCTGAAAATAAAAAAAAAAGCATGAAAATGAAAAAAAAATAGAGGAAGATTACCAGTGAGATGCACATGCATCCAAGATAATATTATTTCCAGGAAAAGAAGAAAAATAATCTAAAGGAAAAAGAAATGAAAGGGAACTTATTTTGGTTTTACATTTGGTTTACATTTTTTGGATCACATTGATGCAAATATAAATACCACCAAAGCAGAAGAAAAGAATAATTAACATCTCAAGCAACAGAAGGTGGCCATGGTAAATTAATATAGAGGGTCTACAAGTGAGGCAGTACACTGAATTTGCATTGTTATTGAGAAAAGACAAATGTGTTTCCAAGTGGCATTCAGAAAGTCATATGTGTATTCATGGATGGAGGTTTGCAGCTTCAGAGGGGCTGGAACATGGAAATCTGTTATGGTGTGTCTGTTTGTGATGTTTATTTATGTCCAGGAGTAACTGATGCAAATTTTCAGAATTAGGTATACRTGGTACTACTAAGTTTGTCTCATATATAACAATGTAAACCAAACCTTCATGAAACAGACAGGAATAGTTACAATTAAGTGTCAAAATCCATTTATTGAATATATTAATACAAAGTCAGGTTAGAAAGATATTTATTTTTAAAGTTTTTATTATTATGTTTTTGTCCACAGTATTTTGCCTTTCACGATATATGTGAGTAGAGAGGCAAAGAAAGAGAAAAGTAAAGGAAAAATGTTGCACTTATTAGGACCATAAAAAGTACTACGACGATTTCAGAGATCAGCTCTGCTGTGCCCTCAAAAGGATAAGGAAAAGAAATTGATAATGGGATGTCAAATGCAACATCATTATCTCACTGTACCGATATACCATGCATGCCTGATGTTTCTTAAACAATTGCAATTTTCTTTTAATGAGTAGGAGTATAATCTTTGCCTCTTTGTAATATATGATGAGGCTTTGCTAATGTTGAAGCACARAGCATTTAGGAGAAAGTAAATGGACTTTTGACACTTGAAAAAAAGAGATAATAGAAATCTGTATTATGAAAAGTGTACACAAACCATAATATTCTAAAAATAAATGTATGCCTTCTATGTATACCCATACAAGCATCAGTGCAAACATATGTCCATGTGTGTAGAGAAATTTATGAAACAATATTCTTCTTGGAAATTCACACAGAAGTAAACAAGCACAAAGAAAGTGTGTCACACAACCCAGAAAAGCTGTTCTAACCTGGATATCATACACGGTGAAGGGAGACAAATCTGCTAAAAGAAAGGATCCCGGCTCGTTCATTCCAGTCTTGTACTGCTGGTTATTTACATAGACAGAGTAGCCTGTGACAACACCATTCGGGTTTGAAGGCGATGTCCAGATGACACGTACAGCTGTACTGTTGATGATGACAACCTCTGGAGGGAACATGCCCTCAGGCTCTAGAAATAAAGGAAGAAACTGAATAAACTCCAGCTGTCTCTGCAAAAGCACTTGTTTAACYAAATGCAGATTAGTATTTAGGTTTAGCAAAGGGTTCACTGCTTATCTGCTTTCCTCTGATGAAGTTATCACAGTCTGTAGTCTTCTGTAAATTGGCTTATTATACTCTCAGTTAGAAATCATGAGAGCTGATGGTAAAATGCTTTATACCAGCAGCATAGTGTCAATCATCAGTAGTATGTGGCCGGTGAGATATGATGATAAATTATTCACCCATCTGCACTGCCAACGTGCAAATATTATTTTTGTCTCCCCCATCCTAATTCTAAAAATAAAAAAAAAGAGCATTTTGCTTTTAAAGCAAAACCTGAGAMCAAAATACCTTATGTCTGATGGAACGTGACATTATCAGCCTTATAGATGAAGCAATATGCAATATTTCCATTATGTAAATGGTTTCAAATGTTGATTACTATAGGTAATGATGAAGTCTAACATTTATTTTAAAAAAAAAGAAGAAAAAAAACCAACACCTTCTATAGCGTTAAATTACATAATTATCTAAGCATGTCAGAAATAACCATGCAAAGACCTATTTTTATCATAAGAACCCATCTTTACCAGTTGAAAAATTGCCCTCACGATCAATTCTATTTTATAAACAAAAGGTGCTGACCTTTGGCATGAGAAAGGAAATGGAATCCTCCCTTAAAGTGCTTTGCTAATGACCTGGAACACTTGTTTCTGAGGTAATGATATTATAATGTTTATAATGAGACTTTATAAAGCAAAAAGATTAGAAAGACCATTCTAAACACATTTCAGATGCACCATTTTTTTTTATTATTATTTTATCCTCAACCTCCACCCCCAGCCCTGCACTTGTCCACTGGCATAGAAATGACTCATAAAGAATTTTCTTAGCGACTGAACTTACACCCAGCGTTTCCAGTGAGTCAGGAAAGGCCCTGTGTACTGCTGTCATGTCAAAAGCATGTCGCTTCACAGAGCAAATCTTTTAAAAARCCCATTAATTGTTTCTAAATTTCACCATTTATTGATATGAACTCAGTTCCAAACTTAGTGCACACAGACAAGAATATGCAGGAGAAGATGAGAACAAACTGGGTTAATATCTGCTATTAGAGCTTTTGCTTGTGTCTCAGTGGGACCATTTATTGATCCACCACACGATGACAACCAGCACTTAAGCATTTTAAGGTTTTAGACCTTTTTTCTTTTATACCGGAAATTTTATAATGGAAGGATGACTGATCTCAACCCTAACAAAAATCAATTTCATTCTCAGATTTTAAGCCAAGCTGCATTCACTGCTAACCCACCTCCATCTGAGGTAGTCACATGCACAACTTCACTGTTTATGCTGTGGACTCCGTTAAAAACTTGAGAAAATATCTGATACTCTGTGTTGGGCTGCAAATCATCTATGACTACAGAGTTTACATCTGCCTGGGTCCTCAGAGATCTTGTCTCATCAGTAGAATTCAAGAAGACGGTGTAGTAAACAACATCTCCTTGCAAATCCTGTAGTGCTAGAAAGGAAAGGAAAAGMATTGGAATATTAACTGGGAAATTTTCAGTCAGCAAATTCCTTATCAATAACATTCATTGTGAAAGGTAAATAMATTTTATGCTGACCCTGTTATTTACAAAAAATGGAAGATTCCATCAAGTACTTCCAACTTCACCCTTACAAGGAGTGATGCAGACTGCTCTCCCTAATTTGTCGAAATCATTAATGGTTCATCATCCGACCCAACACTGGAGAAAGCCTTCTTTCTCTAGACATCCCCATGAAGACAATGGAATAAACAACAGGTAAAACCCACTGCAAAGCATGGAGTGCAGGCCTTTTTGCTCCTTCCCTTTGAACAACACTTCCCAGAGCCCACTGCACTCCTGTGTTATTCCTCTAGCCATGAAAAGGGACCAGTGCCCAAGCTGTAAATTCCAGTGACATTCACCTTTACCCAGCTTTTTGGCCACAATGACAGTGAGAAGCTCTGTGTTATTGTTTCAGAACAAGGATGATCACATCATTGACATGTAAAGCTGTAATACACTCAGAAGCATCATATATACAGGGGAAAAACCCCAAATTCTTTCTAAAATGTGTTTTGCCCAGCACTAACTTGCCCAGGGAAAGAAAGAAAAMACAGTATAATTTTCTGCCTACACAGGGAAGGGCATTCGCTGGTCTGAGCTGATGGATAAGCACAGATTCCAGGCAAGTCTTCACCATCTGAGTAACTCAGATGTCATCTGTTATCTTATCTGTCCTTTGTCAAACAGTTTAAGTTCAGATCTGACTAAATGCAACTGTTTTTCCAGTAAGCACCGAGAYGAAAAGTACAATTACGAAAAAAACTTTAAGCACTAACACATATATCTTGAAATGACACACTGTGCCACTGAATAGCATYCAGCTCACTGGGAAAAAGTACTGATAAAAGCCAAAAGCACATTTTTAGATTTAATAATAAATGGTTTTGTCATCAAAACCTTTAATCAAAAAATGATCTGTTATTTTTAAGTGGTACAGAGTCCTAAACCCTTAAAAGTCAGAAATCTTCAGTAAGGAAATGAAAGAGTGCAAGGGAACTTCTATTGAGGACTCCCAAGTTCCCAATGAAAACATAAAACTAATTTGAAAACTAATATTATAAARAAAAAGGAACATTGATATACAAAATAGTTAATACACTTATTGCAACATAAGAAGCAATAAAATAGTATAAGATTTTSAAATGAATGGCCTTGTCTTGGTGTTTAACCTCTGCATTCACAAGCATATATGGAGGAAATTTCTAAGATATGAATGAAAATAAAACCAGATTGCATTACCTACATCTAGAAGGTCAGGGGTTTAGATTACTAAGGTAATGAAACTTCAGTGAGCTGCTTCAGATCTATTACATTTGTCAGTTTTTATAAGCATGCTTACTTCAGGCATGCAATTAGAAAATAGACTACGTTTGTTGCAATTCAGCACCCAGTCCTTACAATATCATTTGCATTTAAGTCATGAAGAAATTCCCCACTGCTGTATTAACAAAGCAACTAGAGAAATTGGCCAAATTCATTTTAAGGACAAAAGCAAAAAAGAAAGAGAAAAGGGATCCTCTTATCATGAAGGAAYRTAGATGTAAATTTTTATACAAAGGRATGAAACAGGCCACAAAGACAACACAAGAATTTTGTGTAGTACTCATAGATGGAGTACTTATAGATGTCTCATGAGTGTGCATTAACTACTTCTTCACTTTCACTATTCTAGTTCTGCAGAAAGAGCATATAATAAATACRAACGTGACTGAGAAAGAGCAAAACGTGCACATTTTTTCCCCTATTTCTTTCCTCTCCTTTCAAGGACATCTAGGTATAGCATAAATCAAGACAAGGACTGCATTTCCTCTGAGAGCAAGGCAGGCCATGGTAAGTGATGGCAGGTTAACATCTAGTTACTGGAATAAATACTAAGCACACTTACTGGGTTTTGACCATTCCACTTCCACAGCAGTGTGATTAACAGCACGTGCRGCGAGGACACTTCCTTTCTCTGGTAATCCTGCTAATGTAGTAGCTATCACTTCTTCACTTGATGTATATCCTACCTCGTTGTGCACTATGAGCTTGTACTCGTATGTTGTRTACCTGAGACGTTTTAAAAAAAATTAAACGGAATGAAAAAATCAGACGTAGAAAACATTTGCTGTAAATCTTCCGCCTGTGCCAAAGTTCTGTTGTTTCTTGTCCCCCTGCACAAAAATTCATCTGTATGGTGTGCACCAATGAAGACTTGATAAGAGGCATCTATCTTTTCAAAATAATTCCTCATAATTAACATGGTAACAAAAATAAAACACATTATTTCACTTCTTCATAGTTGTAGCTTCTGAGGTGTTGAGAGATTATAGCTCAATTCAATATGTAATTACAGCCGTGGCAACCTGCCAAAATTTGGATCAGAATTTAATCAAATGAGGCTTTTTTCCTCTTTTGGGAAACCCATCGATTTTAACTTGCAGGGTCTCATTTGTAAAAGGGATTCACCACAGAGTCAGGACTCTTTTACTATAAAAACATCCCAAAAAAGGCACTAGGAGCTCAAAGTCCTTTAATAAAGTAATTTCCTTCAGAACTCTGCATATTCCAATTACACAGATTTATTAAATACTACATGCGTATTTAGTAAACCAAGTGACTGTCACGTCATCATTTCYTGCCTATATCAAAAGGCATATTAATGTACTTTAAGTGGGATTTCATTATCTCAAATTTAATTTCCTMATAAAAAGCCTCACACAGAACTGCACAGACAGAAACTCAGGATCACCTTGCTCAAATTTTCACTGAAGCTGCAACACATTGGGATAAACACCTACAGACGCAATAMAGAAGAGTACAGTAAACACCTAATATTTAGAGATTTCAGTACAAACAAGTAATCACCATGTATATTTACCTTATTTTACTGTTTTTATAATTATTTTAGACATTTTATTCTAACACCCTGATTTTCAAAAGAGCTAAGCTTTAGCAGTCCCACTGAGAAGAAAGCAAATTAATGGGAACTCACTCACTCCAAACCTAACWGTAAGCATGACAGTGACAATATATAAAAAAMCAGCTYATTTCTCTCTCTGCATGTATCTACATTTCAATATCATTTCATACAATACATTTCTATCACTTGCAAACATGTAGTTTTTTCTTGGACATTGTAGGATACACACAATTTAAAGAAAAAAAAGGAATCTAGTCTTGCAATTTACTGATGGGAATTTGCAATTCAGTTTTGGATCCATATTTTCAACAAGGAAAATAAAATTAGTTTGTCATACCCTATTAGAAATGAAGAAACCATCTGAAAAAAAMCCAGCAATTCTGAAACATGCTTAAAGTATGACGAATGAAATGCTGATATACAAATTTTCTTTCAGGGAAAAATAAAGCTTGAGCCTCTCTGCAGCATSTTCTCTCCAGCCACAAACTCATACTGAGTTGTTAACTGCAAAAACATAGCTGCAGGTTGCAGAATCRTCCCCAAGAGAAGTGTTCAGGAGTGTCCAAGGGTTAGGCACACTTTTTTGGCCATAGCTCATTCMACCCAAAATGTCATTGTGCCCAAGGACTGGTCACTGAGGCTCTGTCTGAAGGTATTGACCATGGTCAATGACCACGGCCGGTGCCACAGAACAAAGCTAAAGCCAAAGGCAACTCTATGCAGACTTTCAAATGTGGTTGAAAGAAAGAAATGGACACGTGGGCAGGATTGGTACAAGAACAGCTCCCTGAGCACTGATTGCAGCAGATGGAAATGAGCAGTGACTCTCAGCAAGCAGGCAGTGGCAGCAGCCCTCCATTTGGGTTGGTATCTCTGACAGGAGCAGAGGCTGCAGTCTCCTGATTCACGTGCTCAGGAGGGATGCTCACGCAATTTGAATGAAGTAGAAGAAAAGTACAGCTATTTGAGGGTCAGTGATTGACATGGAGTCCCCATAAAGCACACCAGCAAACAAGAACAGAGAGCACACACTCTGAAACCATCCTTGAGGGCTTTCCTGAGACTTTACTGACAAAAACCAAATGCAGAATCCATGCCAAATCTTCCACTACAATTTCTTCATGTGTGTGTTTGTCTTTAGGAGCAGTAGCCTTGACTTTGAGGTGGAGAAACTAAGACTGATTAAGAGCAAATGTCTCGCTCTATCCCACCCAGCAGGTCTGTTACTTATTGAGGAAAGAGCACATACTCCATTTCCCCACTCTCAACACCGTGCCTTTAATTGTGATGAAGCAAACACAATAAAATCAGGTAAAAAAGAAACCACTGCTGAAAACAAGTTTCAGATGTTTCCCTCAAACCTTCTGCCTGTGCTGTAACTGTGCCGACACACAAATCTAGAGCATCTGTACATATAAATCTAAATTGTTTGATTGCATGAGCATCTCAATGCTAAAATTTCATGAGATTTTTATTTTCATTTGTTTTTCAAAGCAAAACAATGTGCGAGTCAAGAATGACAGACTAATAATAAATCCCTACATATTAGAATGATTAACACCAAAGATGATGACAAAAAATATTTCATTACATAATTAATATGTTCACTACATAAAGACACAAGAAATACTTTGAACTATTAAACATACACTATACAAAATGCCAGCATTTGTTTTTATAGTTTTTGTAATCTCACCTGCTAAGACCCTTATCTTCATAAAACCACTGAGTTCCTGAGTAAATATTGTGCCACAGATTTAAATCTTCAGGGGGATTTGATGCAAGTGGTTGCTGGATTTTACGTCTCAGGAGCTCATATCTAACACAAAAGACAAGCAGAACACCAGGATTATCTCAACTAATGTTATTACACAAAAAAAAAAAAAAATAACCCAACCAGGTTTTTTTAAAACCCATGCATTATTTTGTTTTTACAGCTGTAAACTTCCTGAGATAAACATTCTTTTTAATGTTTCATGATTTAAAACATTCAATTACTTTAAAAAAAAGGAAATTACTTTGAAAATGGAAAATGAAGCATTTCCACTTGAAAAATAAATCAGTTTATTCAATGATTTGCGGATTTTAAACTTTGTGGAAATGTTATCAAGACCATGTCCAGATAGTCCAGTAACAGTGCCTTATGCAGACTTTCATGACAAGCACAGGTTGCTCCAGAATATGGAATTATGTCTCTTTCTTKCAAATGGACTGAAACAAAGGCATTGCTATTACTATTTTGCTATTAGTAGTAGCTTAAGTGCCTTTGTACTAGAAGCGTTTGCAAATAACCACAGTGCAAATTACATGAGAAAACAGGCACAGAGCGAGTTAACTGTTACATCCATCTGTAGTCCTTAGCAAAGCACCTTTGAATTTGGGTAGAAATTCATGATGTGAGCATGAAAGACCAAACTATTTCTTCCTGGTTTTAATTGGTATCTGAAGCAGTATTCCTGTCTCTGTTCCAAACAGCAGGTCAGCCAAAGCCCATCTTTCATCAGGTCAGCCATGAAACTGCCTGGTTTGGAAAACATGCTTTCCACCCAGGCTGCATCACACACTCTCCATCATCTTTTATACAAAACCTTTATGGAATTGAAAAAAAATGAAATCACTTAGTGCCTACAAAACTAAAGGGGATAATATTACACTTTGCATTTCCTAATCAWCCTAGGGATTACAAAGGAAACTACACTCTAAAGGAAACAAAATTAGACAGATTTGTTCAAAATCTTTAGGATTATTACTCTTTATTATGTTCCACAGGACTGTTYAATTTATTTTTACAATAACTGTTTCAGTTTTACAGTGGTGTTCTATTAGAATAGCAAAAGATGCTTGCACCCTTCTTACCAGTCATAGAACCAGTCTGAAATTGCTTTCAATGGKGAGCTGCAGTTTAAATCAAATTATAGTTACAACAGTTTCCACTGGTGCCCAGCAAATTAGGGTCATATGCATATATATTCACTTAAATGTACAACTTGGTTCTCTAAAATGCTGAGCCGCTGTTTCATCCTCTCCCTGCCCCCCCCTATTCTGGAAAGGTGCTTACTGCTAAATTCCAGACAAAGTATGTGAATGCCCAGGCAGATCTTTAACACCCTCATTTTAAGTRCATATTTATGAAAATGTTTCTGTGTTTAATTATTCTGCAGAATACCCTGGTGTGGGTCACCCCTATGTTGTAATGATCACGCTGACCAATGGCTTTGTGTGTAATTTGACACTTCTAAACATTAAGGTCATCTCCAGTCTGATAAGGACATGTTGGATAATACAATTCCAGATTTGAGACCCTGTATGAAGAGGTATTTAACAGGTACTGCATAATACAGTGTTTTAGTGTTGCTCTAAAACCAGAAATCAACTGGGATGCTCTTACAAGAGCTCTGACACTTCCTATGCTCCATGGCAGCTAGTGAGTACACGCACACAACTTCCAGCAACTTTTGCCCTTGAGTTGAGTTAGGGAATAACCCTCAACAGGTACAAGCAAGCACTGTGCCACTTAGTGATGCCAAACTGAATTACTGCAGAAGCTGGGGTTAAAACTTCAGAAATTAAATAGCAAAAACTAATTAAACTCCAACTCTGTCAAAAAAATCAGATGACTTTATAACAAGAACAGCTCTCACATGACTGGTTCATCGGTGTCAACCCCTAAGACAGATCATTACAGCTTTACAGGAAACCATCCTGGCATATTCTGTCCAATATATTTCATAGACGAATCTTGAAAAACATCTAATCTTTTTGAACACTGAGTGGCGATCATGTGTAAATCACCCCCACTGGCAGCTGCTGCTGCTACTCTGCTTGCTGCAGACTTCTTGTTCCATCATGCTGTACAGAGCAGCTGCTTCAGTGGTTGTTCTTGTTGAGGGCAGCATGGCACACCATGAAAGAAATGAAATCTGCAGATGTAGGTCGTGCTGAATTACTTCAATAATCTATGTTAAAATGGTCGTGTTGTTAACCCCAGAATAACAGGGACTGCTTTTCTGAAACTTCAAATATTACTGTAGAGCAATCATCATTTCATTCAGTTGTAGTGTGCCCTAATTAAGCCTGAAGAAAAAGTCAAGCTACTGTGCTGTAATAACACATGCAACTGAAATGGCATTACATGATAATTATTGAACCCATCAGTGCACCTAGAAGAGAGCTGCTAACCAGAACATATGGAGTAGAGAGCTATAACTCCATGCACAATGTTTCATGATACGTTAAAGCACTAGAATGAAAGATTTGACTTTTTTATTGTGTATATATAAAGATATTTTTGTCTCTATAAGCCTTTACGCACTCAAATCCGTATTTTTTTAATGTATATCTGTACACATGCTCAGTAATCAACATTCAAGTCAAGATTGCCATCCCATAATTCGAGACAAATCTCAAAGGAGATTCCTTTCTTTGGCTCCTGTGATGAAATCCAGCCTGCTATACCCAGCACTTCCTTGCATTTCCTATTTTGACTACACCCTCACACTTCTAGCATTTTAACTCCCATTTTTCCAATGTACTGTGTTATTTAAAATTTATTCATCACTTCGTTTTGGAAGATTATTTCATGCCATCATCCTTCCAAGGGGTYATTTTCTCTTTATGTGGAATAACCCACACAGATGAGTTAAAAAAATCACGTTTACAGAGATCTCTTCTTTTTCTTGTCATTTTATTGGTGGAAATTGTTGCCTGAACTCATCACCAAAAAGTGGATGAAGGTGCAGCCCAAACCACTTRTGACTTTGCAAATCCTGTGCTTGCTCCTTTCGGCTTTTCAGACACCACTGATCTGAAACACCCAGAGCCTTCCAGCACAGACAACACACTTGCTCTAAAAAATCTTGGTTCTTCTCTGAGCCTGAAAGAGGAACTTCAAAAAGCCCAAAATTAAGAGATCACATGACAAAGTGAGTCTGCATCACTTAATTTGCTGAGTGAGATTTAGGAAAGGAGAAGCAAATTGCTGTCTCAGTCCCAGCTTACCTCAGATGGGGACCATTGGGCCTTAGCGGTGGTTGCCAAGAGATGGCAATAAAGGACTCGCTGATTGGAGTCACGGACAGGGGACTGATGCTCTGAGGAACTGTTGAGGGTGTGGTCACTCTCGTAGGCAAACTCTCGGTGCAGCCTCCCAAAAAACCATCACCTCCAGTGCAGGCGATGACAGTGACCGAGTAGTTCGTATAGGGGACAAGGTTGGTCACCAAATGGCTCAACCTTGATGAAGGGTTCCCAGCAATGACAATTCGTGGGTCAGGCATGCGGATCTCATAGTTGAGGATTTCTCCATTTGGTATCAGAGGAGGTTTCCAGGACACCTGAAGGAGGAGAAAAAAAAAATTAAAATGACAGATTTCTTACAGTCAGGTTGCAGAAATAAAGACACAACATGCTACGGATCGTGGACACAACTGGGATATGAAGATGTTCTTTTCCATCAAAACAGACTTTTATTTTTAAAAGGAAATAAGTTAGAAATCTAGTCTCCTTTAATTTCAATGAGGTTCATATGTAACAGTTGTAACCATTGAAAAATCTATTATTTCACTTCACCAATAAAATGTGAACACTCCACACCACTCAAAATTCTGTGAAATGTTCAGATGTATTAGCAAAAGTACAAAAATAATCGTAAGTTTCATTAGCTGTCATTTATTTTTTTAGGGTGTATTATTTGGTGTGCCTGACTACCAGTGGCAGAATAAAAACAAATCTTACTTTGTGTTTGCACAATTTTCAGAAAGTTGCAACTGCATTAACTCCTGTAAGAAAACAAATTTTTTCTGCACTCTTTGTATGATGAAATATGCAGGTTTTCCCTTTTATTTTTAATTAATATATTACACTGGTAAGTAACAGACAAAGAACAGGCACCATTTTCCATTCTAAGAACTATAAAATGATACTGAAAAAATGTCATCACAAAAGGATTGGAAATAACATACAGAATTAATATGTTTTATACATTTATACACATAGATACATACACATATCTATAGATAGGTACACTGCTATCCTTACTGTGGTTTTAGTCTTACAGAACTGAAGTTAGGTGGGAGTTTTTTAGATTTCTGGGGGGGGGGGGGGTGTTTCTTGATAGCATATTTATATACATATTTATTCTTAACAGATCCACTGAGGACTAACACYCATATTATTTCAATATAAAGCATATGGATGTTCTAAATTATTTTTAAAGCTTTTTGCTATTGYACCACAATAGAGAAGACTGCAGTCTAGCACAATGAGGCCATGTAACTTAACACATATTAGGAATTGCAAAGTTTCACAAAGGTATTGTAAAAGCATCTATCAATACTCATTTCCCTAGAAACTCCAGTGCAGGAAGCATACCAGCTTTGCTTTGCTCTGGGACTGTTTTCCTTGCCATTTACCCACTCATCTATAACAATTGCTGTCTCTTTTCCTCCCAGGCATGAGATAATTAAGGATTGAATCCAACACAGAAAAGAACACAGAAATGGAGAAAACCAAGATATGCCTAAAACCCCRGTATGCATAGAACAAAATAAGAAAAACAGTGTTGAAGTGTTAAACAGTAATACCAAGATACTTTCGTTTCAGTTAATTTGAACTTTTCCCTTAATTCTCTACAGTCTCCAAAATAAATATCTTTAAAACTGTATATGCCAAACTACACATGGCTGTGGAAACTGAGAATCTTGATTTATAAAATGATTTTTAAAAGAGCCTTGGGATTACAAAATGTTATTTCTTAGGTACAGAAGGATCTTTAAGGCCACCAGACTTGCAAGAAACCTGGCAGCAAAGTGCTGGAGGAAGCTGAAGGATTTTGATAACAGATTCTGGAATACTATTAAACAGAGAATTAGAAACAGGGTGATCTTGAGTAAAGACAGCAAAACCAAGATTATTGGTGCCCACATAGGAACGGCTTAGCTCTGGCTAATTATCAAATGCTGTATTCAGATTTCTGCTGYTTCTGGCCTCAAATCATGTTCAAACAAAAAAAAAAAATACTACTGATAAAGCAATTCAAAATTTCACAAAAGGTAGGAATTGATTCTGCACTATTGTCACAGACATTGAGCAGAACTCTAATTTTGAAGTTAATGTGATCTAGTCRCATGATTAGGAAATGGAGAAGAACAGGTAATTAGCACACACTATGCAAAAAGTTTTCAAGTACACGTGTATGGGGGTGTTTTSGATTTGTGTTGAAAACAGTGTTGATAACACAGGAATGTTTTTGTTATTGCTGAGCAGCACTTACAAAGGGTCAAAGCTTTTTCTGACTCTCACCTAAGGAATGGAGCAAGAGGCAAGGGACACAAGCAGGAACAAGAGAAGCAAATGCAAAGAAGAGACCCATAGTTAGAAACTGGAACAGGGTGCCCACACAGGCTGTAYAATTCTTGGACATGCAGGGATGGAGTACCTATTCTGAAATTCCATCTCAGTGAAGATAATGTATTTGACATCTTTTATCTGAATATTATTGAAGTAAATCTGTCATTATTGGTGAAAAAACCTTCTTGTTGCTTAATGCAMGGTGGCTTCTAATAAAAGAACTGCATGCCAAATACTTTGGAAAATACCTAGCACTACACTCCCAGAAGATAAAATTGTCTGAAAACATTCAACTTGTACCAAAGCTTATTTCCTGGAAGAGAGGACGAACTATTTTCTAATCACACTTCATTTTCGATGCCTAGCTTTTATGTCTAAACCCAGAAAATTACKCTAATGTGACTTGTGCAAAATGGACCATACCCTGTAACCCCTCCACATAAAGGAACAGATAGCACTAAGTGGTACACCTGAAAACACTCCCAGGTGTTATTTCACAGCATTTGTTGTGCTGTGCTCTAGCAGATATATTATCTCATACTGTATGTAACATAGATGCTTCGTGGGGCTTATACTGGGAAGTTTCTTTAAATTTTAATTTTTTTCGTAAGAGAAATAAAACCCATTCTGAACAAAGAATGTATTTCAGACAGCAGCACACACAACGCAACTTATTTTTGTCTGGGCACAGATATCTCACACAAACATAAACAGATCTGTTATTGCCTTAGTTAATAGTTTTTTAATAAGGCAATGGGATGACCAAGGACACTCCTTAGCCCTGCTGTGTCACTTGACCTGCTCAGAATGACCTGTGTCAMCTGGGAATGACAGGACATGCAATCCCTCACAAACAACTCTTGTCAAGAGTCAAGGGACTGCCTGACCCATAAACGAAGATGATGGAGCCAGCCTGGCTAACACACGTGGCGYGACTGGACCTCTTCTCCACTTTGACATGCCAAGGTTTGAGGTAAGAGCTTGGCAAGGCATGAAAGCAGGAAAGCTCACTAGACAGGCTGTGTTGGAAGCAGTAACAGTTTGTTCATTGATTTGGAGCTCAGCACTGAGACCATGAAAGAGGATGCCCATGAGGAAGAGAGAATAAGGTAACTACTGGGAGAGATTAACTGATTCAATGTAATGACTCTGGAAGCTTTCATTTAAAGATCAAAGGACCTTATTTTCTCCACCACAAAATTTAAAGAGACAGAAATTAGCCATTTTCCCCCCATTAAACAGTTATAACCTTGGAATTTTTTCCTTTTTTGACAGCAGCTGGAACCCTGCAACTTAATTCTGAGCTGTCTAAGGAGAGGCATTGGCACATGTAAGCTATTTTACTGTTCAGGCCTGGCTTCCACAGTTTGCTTTTAAATCAGTGTGTTTGGCTTCATTTTATTCTCATTTCTCCTAGATACTGCTTGTAACCTCCACAAACAGAATGCAATAAATACACTACTGAGAGCTTTTCACTGTCAGTCTCAAAGCACATTGTAAGTCTCAAATTGCAGATATTATTATTCCAGTTTTAGAGACAGAAAGATTAAATCCCAGACTAAATCACATATCAGAAAGAAGCAAACTCCAAAGACCTGCTATCCTAATTCTGCATTCCAGCCACTGGATTACAGTCCTCTGACAACCTCCAAGCTCCCCCAGAATAGYTGGGAGGTGATTTTCCTTCTAAATTCTTACACTTTCCACATGAGTTACACCCAGCTTCAGCAAGGACTACCACAGATGAACAGCAGGATAAAACTTGAAGAAACAGATTGATACTTTCAAAAAACTCCTAGAACTTTGCTTGAGAAGTGGAAAACCAAAATAACATTTATTTATGATCCTAAACACCTACATTGGAGTATTTCAACTTTATCAAAGGCAGAGGGATGATGATGATGAAACCCCACTGTATAATTTATACCAAATGAGCAAACTGTGCAAGAAATCACAGTCCTAGCACATGAAAAATCTCTAGAGTGCAAGTGAAGGTTGTTCCTGTGGGTGTTGGAATATCCTAAGTCACTCGAGCAGCACTTATGTGTCAAATGAAGCAAGGTCTCACTGACCTTAGCAACATTACAAGGCAATCTTCACACAAGGATTGATCAGTCCTAAACAATTTCCCCGATGCACCAGGCGTACCTGCATAAAACTCAAAGGGTGGTCAACAAAGTCCAAGTTCTTTTCTTTCCTTTCCTAGCATGAAGCTGTTACCTGGGCTCACTGCACCTCCCTTTCACAGACACAGTTTAGGAATCAGGGTTGTTTCTACTCTTGAAATTATATTCTGGGGTAACYGCAGACTGAAGTGTTTGGAGAATGAAACAGCAGTAGGGAGTTTTAACCTGGAATAGAGGGAGGGTCTTCACAGCCCCAATCTGTTCCCCATTCTGTTCCCCATTCTGTGCCCCATTCTGTGCCACAAAGTGACCTACAGAGGAGGAACACTGAAGGATCACCTCACTGTTAGTCACCAACTTCAGTGACCCTGGAGTAATTAGCATTGCATCCAACATTCTGTAATCAGAATCAGCTTCACAGGACAGCAAACATTAATGTGAGACAAAAAAAAAACCACCAAAAAAACCAGCTCTGGAACCTGTGCCTATAACTAATTCTGAGAGAAATAGAAAATGGATAAAGAAAACACCTTTTTATACTCAAAGTATAACTACAGGGTATGTAGCTTTAAATGTGACGATATCTATTCCATACAGCTGAAATCTTTCTCCTGTGTATTTTAATCCCTGCCTATTTACAGAACAACAGGCATTTAGCAGCCCACTATCCAGCTTCTGGGCTAATGAAGAACAGAAGAAAACTATAAAAATACAGCCTTGGCTATTTGTGTTTGCTCACTTGCATATCCAATTTAGCAGTGAAATCTGAGAAACAGCTAYTAGAAAAGTTTATCACTGTGGCAATAAATGATAATCTACTGCACTGAAAGAGTACAGATGGCAACTCTTGAAGTTCCTGTGGACAGCAAACTAATGTCATTGTTCAATCTGTAGGGTGGAATATCAGCTTTCTCTGCTCCAGTTTCTTTTATACAAAGAAAACAATGGCAGGTGAACTGTAAAGTAAGAAACTGCCATCACTGTGGGTAACGACAGATGTGAATAACAATGGAATTAAAAAGCCTATAACCCTTCCTGTTTCAGAGAATTCATGAGGAAATATTTAGGGAAAACAAATTATCCATGGAAAATCAGTGACATTATTGAATCAATATTAAAAAWACACTCAGAAAAGATATTAGAAAGAAGAATGACAGTTTGGTGCTGCAGAATCACAGCACTTCGTTCCTCACAGGCATGTATAACATATATAAAGAGAGAAGTCAATGAAATAATATTTTTTTTTCTCATTTTGTATCTAATCAAATTGCAGGAAGTTTCTGTAAATGATGTTATCATGAAAGAATAACACAGGACAAGAACTGTATGTCAATGAGGTACTTATTCCATCCAACCAGGAGGAAACCATTCTCTTCTAACCTCTCTACAGACTAAACAGAAAAGAAAATCCTTTCCCCTGAAGAGAAACATGAGGATTATGTGCAGCTCGTGACAACTTCTGTCTTGAGAAAAAAAAGTTACAAAAAGATGACAGGAAATGGCTGCAGCTTTTTATCTATCAGTGGTCCAGCTGGTAGCAGTGGTCAGTGAGGGGGGGCAACATAGATAATGTGAGCCAGCACACCTCTGGTTAAGCCAATAATTAAGACCACAGCTGCCTTTCCCAGGTCAAAATCCTCAAGGAAGAACCCCATCAGCAAAAGGGAAATCCTCCTATCAAAAATTATAAGGCCGAAGTTGGAATATTTGCATACCATAGTTAATTTAGTTCAGTGTACCCAGACACATAACGCCTTTCCTACACAAGGAAATCCATTAAATAATTATTCACTATAAAGTCACAATAATTCACTGTGTAAACCAGCCTCTTTCTCAAGCCACTCAACCCAGCTACGTTCCTGAATGTCTCAGCCGTGTGAAGTGTGAGATTGAAGCAGCACAGCAAWTGCAACCCTCACAAGAAAAGGAAACAATTTCTTTTCTATTTCTGTACATTAAGGTATAGCAAATCTTGTGTAACAGGAATAATGTTCATGGCATTGGCATATACTAAATAAACGGCTTTTGCAGTTGCTGAATACCTCCACTTCACTTTGGCATTTAATCAGCCACAAAAGCAGTTTATTGCGCATTATACTCCGCTACCATGAACATTATCAATTCAGCAAATATTAAAAAATATCATGCAGGTGTCATAGAAATGGGTACTTTAAAAATTATCGACAGCCTTACACTTTCTGTTACACAAAGGAAAGCAAGTTAAATGTTATGGGGAGATATTGGCTCATTCTGATTAAAATTAAATGTTAAAGGAGCACACACATATCAGAAGTGTTTATGGTGAGAGTGACCTGCCATGCTGATATTTTCCTCCTTGCAGAGTGAAAGCTTTGGTCTATGAAAATAAGCTGTATACTCGAGTGAGTACTATCCTGGAGCACTTTGAATCTTCACATCCTCAAATCATTTCTATTGATTCAATGACTAAATAAAGGAATGGAAATATGTTTCTCTTTTTTGTAAATTCTCTCTGTTTTCAGTAGAAGTAAATATCTGTGCACATGGTTTAGGGATGGGTTGCACTGACAGCTGAAAGCCTCTATTGATTTGTGACTGTGGCTTGGTAAGGGAGCCTCTCACTAATCTTTCCCCCCGTGCCCTTCCAATACTTTCTGCTCTAACCTGGGAGGACATCTCTCTCTAGGGTAAGAGGTAATTAAAATCTCCTTCCCAAAGAGATGGCTTCTTTTCCAGCCTGTGCTTAAGAGTTACCACTGTAGACACTGAGTAAGGTAAGAGCACTTTACAGCAAAAAGGACTMCTCAAATTTCATTTGAACACTACAAAGGTGATACATGCACTGCAGGTGTGCTGGGCTTGGGCTACTCAGGAGGGAAAGGATGCCTTTCGAGGGTTCTTAGGGGTACCAGTGTAAAACAATTCCATACCAAATCCATCCTATTTCCAGACAGGGAAACATTTCAACCAACCAGGTGGCAATCCTTGCACAATATCRCACATTCTGCCTGGGCAACCAGCAGACCTCTGGGGTGAAGGGACACAGTCAGTTTGCAGATCTCCACCCTAGTTCGTGAGAATTTGGGCAAAAGCCCCAAATGTTTTGCAAACAGGTGCTACCTTGCTCCTCTTGTACTCTCCAAGTACACAGCATTCACACAAAACCACCTCAGGGACCCAGCAAAGCCCTGAGTGGTCTCAGAGCCCTACTACTATGACATGAATTTGCCATAAAAACACAGGGAAGGCAACAACACCACCACTAGCAAGCTAATCCATTTGACAGATCTGCAAGAAGACCGACAAGTAAGATGAAATCTCGGTCGCTTCCTCTGGTGCTCCCATCTGCAAACAAGCAGAAGGCGAGAAAACTGCTGGGTGCAGCAAGCCTTGACTGTTATCTCTTCGGTGATGAAGTGCAATGAACTCTTCTGCAACTATAGCTTTGCTTCGTTTTTTTAAAAAGAGATAAGAAATAATTTATTATTAAAATAAAAAATGCAAAAAAATTWAAATAAATGTTTTGCTAACTTGCTGGACAAGTGAGAGAAATTTTAAGATTTTTAAGAAGTCTTAGAATCATAGAAATCAGAACTGAAGTAATATCTCAGCCRTGGGATACCCTCTGCACAGGAAATGCACCAAGTGTTCCAGGCTTTGTCTCAGTTATGGTGAATACCAAATGGAACAACACTAAGTAAACTGAAATACTTGATAAATATAAGAAATTATGTTAATAGCAGCAAAGAATCAATGTTCTGCACAGTGAGAGAGAGAATTTAGCAGAAGACATACTCAGAAGTGATTCTATTTGGAGAGGCATACATATAAGTTACTTTTCTCAATTCAATGCTGCCATCTTAAACTATTTTGAACAATTTAACTTAAATGTTTAAAATTAATAAAAAATTGACAGTAAAACCGAGTCATGGAAATAAAAACAATCAGGCATCCGCATCTTTGACAGAAATTAGTCTTAACAGGCCCAAAAAATATTTATCTCCAGGTGGAAAATACAAGTCCAAGACTACAAGGGCAGCAGTGACACTAAATTTGAACATCATTCATAGAGRAGTCCATGCAGTTTGGACATTTAAGGGCTTTAAAGAGTTTTGAATATTAATGACAGGCTAGGGAAGAAGAAGGAAAATAAGCACTTGAACTCTGCTAAGAAAGGAAAACAAATTTAAAAAGCAATACTGTTTTGAAATGCAATTATTATAGTGAAAGCTGCATTGCCTGACTTCAGATTTCAGAAGAACTAAATGACCCAACTGACTTTCAGTATTGGTAGATTACTTAATCTCAGAGTTGTGCAAAAGACAGTAAAATTACAACTGAAAATCACACACATCTGATCTCAGGAAAAGACATCCAGTAAAGAATGACACAACCTCTGATAACTCACAGGCTTTTCAAACTAGGATTGAATGTTGAATCCACTTGGAGAAAGAAAAGTAGGGGTAAGATATAAAATTATTATGCTCTTACCACATTAACTGGAGCTCCAAAGTTTGCAGTGAAACCCTGTGCTCAGAGTTGAAGCCAATGTGTAAAAGCTCACACAATAAAACGTGGACATTGTTTAAGCACACTATTGAACTAGAACTACTATTTACTCAGCATTGCAGCTTCTGGAAAATCCATGAAAAATATTTTACTATAAATTGTGGGGAATATTAAGATATATCTACAGAAGCACAGAGGRCAGAGTCCTGGAAGCAGATTGCCCAAATCTTCAATAAGCAGTCTGGCAATTCATCATAATTACTAGTGGTCGATCGTTATTAATTCTTACAGTAACCATTGTACTCATATTGAACTGATTTACAATTAACACGGAGGTAACGTGCAATTCCTTAGACATTAAAATGTAATTTCATAAGCTCAGGATTTTTTTGTCTAATAGTGAATAGCTTTTTTTTTTTTCATAGCTTAAAATTATGTGTGAACAAAGAAAAAAAAATCAGCATTGGTTTACTGCTGAAATTCATACCCTCAAACTATTCAGATTGCATTGGTAACATCGCTCTGTTTACCTTTTGAAAATACAATGTATACCAAAAATAATAAACCTAACAGATGAACTTCAATCTTATGCAAATGTCCTTTGTTTTGTGCTCTGGTGAGCAAGCTACTGTACCAATACTTTTGGCATTAGTACAAGACTGAATCCATGGAAGCATGTGTGTATTTACACAAAAGAGGCTTCTAAGCTACAAAAATCCCTCTTGTTTGGTTACACTAATTTCCCTTGAATGAAGTTTGTATGCAAGCCAAAACAATGGTAGTTATCCTGTCCTCTAGAGTTCATTCCCAACAGAACRATGTGAATAATTGAAAACTTCCTACGTAGTCCTGTAAGACTCCTCTTTCGTAAATCAGGAGTGCAAAAATGCTATTTTTTCTTCATTAGCCATTAAAAAAATCTGATAATTACACAGAAGACTTAATTACATTAAAAAAAAATCTTTTTTACTTCTTAGCATTTTAATGAAGTCTTGAGATTTTGGAAAAGGTAGTAGGTAATTTTCTGATCTGATTAGGGAGTTAAAAGTAATCATTCAAGTTTAATATTGAAAATACATCAGGTGTGCAAGGAACAAAATGAACTGGAACATAATGCCAGAGGCTGGTGTAAAGGGGAAAAAAATGGAAAGGAACCTAATGTTTTGAGCCAAAGCACAGACACTAATTATTCAACTACCCCTGCAGCAATGAAGTCTGTTGGCTCAGCCAGTAGATGTCTCTCTTAAATACACAGTTGCTAAAAGGAAAAAGCCATGAGGCAAAGAGACTTATTCCTACCTTGACTGAATAAGGTCCCAACGCTTCTGCCTCAGGTGGCTGAACACCAGCAGGTCTTGATGGTCTGGTGGTAACTTCTGCCCAGGCACTGCTGTTGGTGCCCCCGTGAARGGTGCTCATCAGCACTCTGTACTCAAACCTCTGCCAAGGGCTCAGAGCAGCACTCTGGTCAATGTAGCTCATGGACTGACCCAGGGGGAGAGACACCACAGTTGAGATTTGCTCTGTTCCTTTCACCCTCCTCTCTATTGTAACATTYTCCACCAAACCGTTTGGGCGAGCAGGTGGCTGCCAGGATATCACCACAGAAGTTGGAGTATCAGAATASAGTTTTGGAGCAGGAATATCCTCGGGGGCATCTGGAAGAGTCTGTATTTCGGGGGTTGGTGGTGAAAGAGAGCATCCTTTAGAAGTGCATCCTTCTACCTGAAACACATACGCAGAGTAAGGATGCAAGTCTTCGACAGTGCAGTTGGATGCAGTTCCTGGCACTGTAGCATGCAGTTGGCCRTTTTGGTAAATATTATAATGAGTGATAATGCCATTTGGCTTTAAAGGATGCTGCCAGGTGATGCTTGCTGCCCTTGCCGTAACATCCAATAGAAGTGGTGGATCTAACGGTCCAGGTTCTGTAACAGGAAAAAAATAAGAAAGAAAAAAAAAAAAAGGGAAGAGAAATTATTAACAGTCTGTGATTTTTTAAAATCAGCATCAGCAAGAAGTACTCACCAAATGAGGCTCAAATAGACATAAGTTCAGAAATACTAAACAGCCTGTTTCTTTGGAAAATGCAGGCCCAAATATTCACAGCATGAATATGGCTCTCTTCTCAAAAGCAAGCTGCTCACCATCCCTCGTCCCAACCTTCCTCCCTCCTCTTCTGCATCCTTTTTCCTCCTGTGTCTCAGAAGTGCCCTACCAATGCTGCTAGCATGTGGAGAAAGTGTATGGCTCAGGATCACTACAGACCTGCAGTTCTAGCTTTTGGGGATGTTTTTCTAGAGCGCTAGATACTAATTGCAACCAACACCACAGGCATAACAAAGCTGTGTATTTTACAGCTCAGTAAATGCCTACTGCATCTCTCATTATATATTCAATATTTTACTTCACTCTGTTTATAATTCTAATCCATTTTTTGCAATTTATCTACTCCCTGTTAATATTATAGGTGATTTTTTTACTTCGACTGTGACAGAAGCTGCCGATTTAGCTCTTTCACCTACTGATAAATAAACAATGCACAGMTCTGACCTTTAGGTTAACAGGTTTTATGCTTGCTCCACTCAGCACTCTAACTGATTCAATTATCATAAAGGTTCAGGAGCTTCCATGAATACTGAAAAAGACCGACCATATGCCTGCATAGGTGTTGTGGAACAGCAAATACTCTGCAGCCCTCCAGAGAAATTCCTTAATTGTAAATAATTTCACCATGCGACACAATCAAGTCACCTTGAATGCAAAACCCTCAGCCTGTGGAGGCAAAGTGTTATTTAAGCTTTACTGGGCTGCGTTAAATTCTGCAATTTGAAGGGCTGTTAAGTTTTTCAATTGAAATTTCATTTAAAATGCAGGTGCTTTTTATTATATTGAGGCTTTACTGCTCTCTAGGTACAAGCAAGAACATGGTGCAATAACACAAATCTGGCTCAATCACTGATCAGTAACAGCTGTAATTCCAGAACATTTAGCATTCTTATAAACCATGTCCTGAAATCTATAAATTGTTAGAGCAGATCAAGAAAATACTATATTCCCCCTTATTCTGCCCATAGCAATTTTGACATTTATGAGATTTTTCTGTGAACATTACATTTTATTGAAATCTTAAAAAAATACATACTTGGATTTARTAATTGTTTAAAATAGCTTTAGATTTGGGGATTTGACGGGGAGGGGGAGAAGAGGGGACCTACATTTCAAGTGATAAGGGTTCACAAATTCAAAATTCATGGGTRATTGTGGGTATGCCAAGACTTCAGGACAGGTGACATAGCATATGCTGAATTCCACTGTAGTCAACAACACTATTATTTAACTCCTGGTGTCCAAACCACAAGGAATATTACAGGAAGAATAATTTACTTCACTAGAAGTTAAATAATCCCTGATAATTTTTAAGGGAAAAGAGAGAGAGGGGGRAAAAAAGGAATCAGATAAATCCAGCACAATGAGTTGCTCCTCCTATATTTTAGATGAAAAGCTGAAGCAGTCATAAGTCCCCGTTCTCCTCTCACATACAAAGAGAAGTAAATCAGGATTATTCCATTGATGTGAAAACAGTGATGCAAAATTGGGATAGCAAGCTTTTTTTTTTCCTTTTAAATTTGAAAAGTAATAGTGCTTTTTCTTTCATTATATGATGCATCACAAAGCAACTCCATAAAGCTCAGCCATATTACATATCCTGCTCTACTCACWGTGATAATAAGGATGGAGCTCGGTATTTAATGCTTGTGCACACTAGGATTAATTTAGATCTCTGAATTTGCAAGTACAAAAGATGATCTGTTGTAAAGAGTAATTAAATTCTATTGGCATGTACTCCTGGGTAAAATCAATTAGGTCGTAAGCTGGAACAAAATTTGGTCCATTATTTAGATCTCAATGAAAGATGGAGAGGTGGAGGTATAAATCTGAATTAGATTTATAAWCTGTAAACCCAATTTTTTTCTGGGGTGTAAGGGAAAGAGAAGAATTTGCTTTGGAATTAAAGACGGTGAAAATAAGTTGCTGCAAATTCTAGTTTAGTGGGGGAGAGAGCTGAAATATTATATTTACTACTGAACTACAAACTTGCATTTTATCTAATTATAGCTCATAAATAAGCAATTGCACTCTGAGCAGCTGCAGGAGGGGGAAAAACATAAACCAACAAAAAAGCCCCCCAATATTCAAGCAGTTTGCTGTAAGGGAACTGTTAAGCTTTTTTACTCTCACTGAATAAGTTGCAGGCATTACAGGTGAACATTCATGGTAATTAGTTGAACCTGAGCTTCAAYGCCCCCGAGTTCAGACTTATTCCTTAAGGACAATGTGTAATGTATGGGAGGAGCTGTCAAACTTCAGCTTTGGGTCCCCCTAGTCCCTCCCTTCCCCTTCAAAAAAGCGTATTTTGGTAGCTAGCATACCTACCCACACATTCCCTACTGCCCTTTTAAAAGAGAGACTTTTAAGACTTTCTSAGTTCAAACAAGACGTTTGAGAGATGCTTAATTGGCCCCACTGGATGGGAAAGCATTAAATCCTGGTCCCAAACACTCATTCAGTGCAGCTTCTTTTTAAATGGCAAGCAGAATCCTCTAATTCTATGTACAAATCAACTAGCACGATACTGCTTGGTTGAAAGGGTCACCACAATTATGTAAAACATGAGTATTAACTATAATTGGGATAGTTTGCTAATACAATAAAAAGCTCTGAACATGAAAAAAGTTATGCTCGCAGCAGTAGCTATCACTTTCTAAAGTAAGAATTCATGGATGAAATGACATGAAAAAGATGGTTATAAAATTTTAATGGAATGATAAAAGGCAAAAGTCATCCTCTCAGCTGAATTCTTAAAATCCCTATATATCACAATCAGCTCCTTAACTGTAAAATCAATATGGAGTATAACATGTTGTCAATGTGGTTGTCACTGGAGGGAAGACTGCAAAGTATGACAGCTACACAGCTCAGCCTGTCAATGATGAAAATAAAATCATAAAGCTTTTTACATGTATGTAATTGTTTATAGAACTATGGAAGATGGGAACAGTGGACATCTTTGTCCTTAAGATTCTTGGKTCATATTTCAAACCATTTCATTACAGCATTAATACTAGAAGGTAGTTTCATTTTGGCAAATGAAATTATCTTTTATGGTAGGCTATTTTGCTCATCTGCTTCAAAAGTTCAGACTTGAATTAAAATAAAGGCAAAAAACTGTCATTAATCTTTTTTTTAGTTCCCTGACTAGAACCACACATTTGTTTACTTACTTTGAGACTTGGAAAGCAAGGAGTTACACTCTCATGGATGTATTTTGGGGGAAACTACATTTACATTTAATATAGTAAAACATGTAGCTGGACTACTGCCCTTTAAGGCTAATGAGAAATACCTGATTTGCTGGCAAACTCACTAAGCAGAATARAAGTTCTGTGCCTTTTACTCTTGAATCATTTACTCTTTTCAGGACAATGAAATTATACATATTAACAAAATGTGCTGTCTTTCAAATACTACTGCTTGCACCTAAATTGTGTAGATCTGGACACAAGRGATCACAGGAATCTTTTATCACACGTGATCAAAGAACTCAGAAGTCGTTAACCTGTTCATGCAATGACATGCAGTCCATATGAGCCCCTTCAAACATATATTAAGAGCTGTCTTCACAGTATTCAGGTGTGTTGCCCTCTACTGCTTTAACAGCACATTGGTTCCAGAACTTCAGTTCTACCAGTCAATAAAGTTCTAATTCCTGATCTTTAGTCATGAAGGGGCAGTTTGTACTATATATCGTATGATAACCTTATCATATGTTCCATACTGCATCAGCTTAATTTGTTATTATCCTTTGCTATTCACCCTGTCAGATATTTCACATGATTTCTCTTTATCACCTCCCCAGGTTTTGCCTTCTCTTGCTTCAGTTTCCATTTTTCTTTCTTGAGCACATGTGAACACATTCACATCAACTATTTAGGGATTAGTGTATGTGCCTAAATTACATGGACCTAATTCACAGAGCTGAAGTAGGAGACAACAGATATTATCAGCAGACAAAGCAAGGGCTGCCAAAGGTGGTGAACTGCATCATTTACCCTCTTGTTCTGCATGGCCTCTCTTTATCATCTACATCAGGAAGATCTAAGAGAAACACAGTTGGTAGGGACACATCAGGATCATCCAGGCACAAGTCCTGCCTCTGCAAGGACCATCCCCAAGAGTCACACCATGTGCCTGAGAGGTGTCCAAACACTTCCTGAACTCTGCCAGTTTGGTGCTCACCCCAGGGGAGCCTTTTCAGTGCCTGACCACTCTCCAAGTGAAGAACCTTTTTCTAATACCCAACCCAAACTTCCCCTGACACAGCTTCAGGCCATTCCCTTGGGCCCTGTCACTGATCACCACAGGGAAGAGACCAGTGCCTACCCCTCCCCTTCCCCTTATGAAGAAGTTTAGACTGCAATCAGATTTC